>NC_092411.1:44837451-45137451 GCF_040894005.1 Engystomops pustulosus | reverse complement strand
GAACAGGCAGACCTACTGCCTTCAGATTTCTGGTGAACATAAAACTGCTTTGAATAACAACTGGATTCATGCTTCTTAACTTGGGCCCCACTGAGTTTATAATATAAGCACTTTATGTGATATCATATTGTGCCACCATAAGGCATTGTATTCTATGCTGGAGAAGAATGTCTCAATTTTGATTCCAGTGAATCACCATTTATCATTTGGACCTGAAGAATTCTTTAGGTACCAAATTAATGTAATTCTGTACCATATACATCTGTAATAAAGCTGTGTGCCTAATGCGTAAGGCCAGTTATATACGACATGCTGAGTTCAGTAAATCCCAAAAGCACATGGAACAGGTTTGTCAGAACAAACTTCCTTACTCTCTTATTTGTGACACAATTTACATAATTTGTGACACAGCTAACATTGTAGTTGAGTAAACTAGGGTGGCTTCTAAACTATCAACTGAACTGCCTGCTTTGTGTTCTGTCCTTAGTGTGGATCATTGGGGGTTCGAGGGTAGGTCGTGGTGTAGTGTAATACAATTTTTGATGTTCATAAGCTGCAGGGTGACTTAGACAAAATGAGTGTTTGGTCATTAACTTGGGAAATGAGGTTCAATGTGGATAAATGTAAGGTTATGCATCTGGGGACTAATAATATAAGGCAAAATATGTCCTTGGGGGAGTAAATCTGGGAGAGTCTCTTGTTGAGAAGGACCTGGGGGTACTAGTAGATCATAAATTAAATAACAGCATGCAATGTCAATCAGCTGCCTCTAAAGCCAGAAAGATGTTTTCATGTTTGAAAAGTGGTATGGATTTTTGGGATAGGGATGTAATATTACCACTGTACAAGGCATGGGTTTGTACAAAAAAAAAAAATGATGCCCTGCAGCTGGAGAGGGTTCAAAGAAGAGCCACAAAAAAAGGGGTATGGAGGGTCTCAGTTATGAGGAAAGATTAAAACAACTAGATTTATTTAGTCTGGAAAAGAGACGACTACGAGGGGACATGATTAATTTATATAAATATATGAATGGTTGTAACGGTCACACAGACAACAGAACTAAAAGTCTCTATGGGAAGAGCCCGGAGGGAGGAGTCTGGGGACCAGTGGACCCTCTGGACCACCGGGGGAGATGGAGAGAGTACTTAGCCCCAACCCGGGACCGGAGACTAAGTGGCACCCTGGTCTTCACCAGATCCACCAAAGCCACCAGGTACTTCCACGGGTGCGACTAGGCCCGCGGTGGCAGCCAGGGATGACAGGGAAGTAGGACACAGTTCCAGCAGGAAAGCGGCTTGTAAGGAGGAGCTGGAACTCACAGCAGGCAAGCAGGCAATAGCTGGCACAGAACTCAGGTGGGCAGGAACTGAGAGACAGGAAACACGGAGGCAGTTGGAAACGCTGGAGGAACACGGAGGCGTCTGGAAACGCTTAAGGGTCTAGATGCCTTTTTACACCTAAATAACATTGATGGTTATTTTATGTAGAGTTGTTTCCCATAATTCTCTTCCTCATCCAATCCCTTCCCTTTCTTGGTTGAACTTGATGGACATGTGTCTTTTTTCATCTATACTATGATACTAAACTATGATACTAGATCAGAAAATGTGAAAACATCATTCAAACAATAGGTCATTTCTTGATTACATATAACCTTTGGGCTTTGGTCTGGCATTCGTTTTTCATGGATTCTCAAAAACTACAATCCATGAACAAAATAACTTTTGAACAGATCGTCACATTATAAAGTATTGCAGCTGTGTCTCATATCCGTTTGTCACTGTTGTATGTATCCACGCTTAAGCCCACAAAGATTGAGGCTTCATACTGCAAAGGACCCTGATGCCTCGAGGCCTAGCAGAGTCCTATAACATATCAAGCATGACCATAATAGGCTGCTGGTGGGATATCCTGGTACAGATAGTACATCAGAAAAGATTTGAGATGAGCCTCATCTCTGTCCCATATTTAAAAAATATATTTTTGGCACAAAGATTTCAATCAATACTGTCTGAGCTCCACGAAAGAAACACACATTTAGTCTTCAAAACAAATGAGATGATTAACTTTGAAACATGAAGGGAAAATGAAGCCATTTTTATTTTTAGTAGTTCTAAAAATCATTTTACTGCCGTTTCTTAGATAAAGAAGCAAGCTGTATCCCATGTTATTTATAGGGCCTAATTGTTCTTTATAGTCGTGGCTTGTGAATGAAGAAGCAGTTAGTGTGCTAGTTAGTGCATTTAACAGAAGTTAACAATAATTTATCATCTTAATGTTTAGGCAAAGTGTTTGCTTCTTCTGCAAGATTGCTTCCTTTGACGGAACTGATTTTTTTCTCTTTGTAAAAAATATGCAGACTTAAAATATGAAGCAAATGAAGATTTTTTGGCACACTTAATTTTTTTGTTTTGAACTTTTTTTCATCTGTTTTCAGACATATTTTACCTGTTCATTGCTGGTGTTGTTTTAGGCTCTCATGCTGAGGGCAAAATATCACATTTTGGACTAATACATGGGACACATGGGGTAATTTCACAGTGGATTGACCACCATGTATTTGGCAGTGGCTAACTTGCTGCAAACTGCAGTAGCACCAGTATGGTTGAACTTGATGGACAAGTGTCTTTTTTCAACCGTAGAAACTATGAAACTATGAGATTAAAACTGCACTACAAGTTTTAACCCCTTAACGCCGAAGCCACTTTTCACCTTCCTGACACGGCCCATTTTTTAAAAAATCTGCCCTGTGTCACTATAAATGGTTATAACTTTGAAACGCTTTAACATATCAAAGTGATTTTAAAATTGTTTTCTCGTGCCACATTGTACTTCATGTTAGTTGAAAAATTTTGGTGAAATTCTGGAATTTTGGAAAAATTCTCGATTTTCGAACTTCAAAATGTTCTACTTTTTCCACACATAGTCATAACAGCAAAAAAACTTAATAACTAACATTCACCGAATGTCTACTTTATGTGGACATGGTTTTTTATGCATACTCTTATTTTTGTAGGCCTTTGAACGTTAGGTGCGATTTTTCAAATTTTCATAAAAAGCGCAAAACACGGCTATTGAGGGACCTGCTCAGGTTTCAAGTCACTTTGAGAGGCCTAAATAAAAGGGGTAAATAAAAAATTACCCCATTATAGAAACTACACCCCTCAACGTATGTAAAACAACTTTTATGAAGTTTGTTAACCCTTTAATTGTTTTACAGGGGTTAAACAATTTTGAAAGTAAATTATTTTTGGCTAAATTAATGTGTTTTTCAAAAAATTTACACATTTTCAGTGGATAAAATACCTAAACACTCCACAAAGTTTGATATATAACAACATCCCATATGTGGTGGTAACCTGCTGTATGGGCACACGCCATGCTGTGCATGCTCAGTGTGTTACAGCCGGGTCCTGCCATAAGGCACGGATCCGGCTCCCGGAAGGAGGATCGCGCAGCCCCGGGCACTGGCAGTCCTGGGGCTGCGATCAGAGCAGCAGATCCTATTGAAGTGCCCCTAACACGCCGCCGTCAGCGCGACCGCGCCGTGTTAGGGGTTAACACCCGCGATCGGAGAAATCTCCGATTGCGGGTGTTAGAGGCAGGTTGCGGCTATAATATAGCCGCTTCTGGCCCCGGCTCCGTTCAGGAGCCGGGGCCAAAAGTTTGACGTAATGATACTGCATTTTGCGGTAATGCACCTCCCGCAATGCAGTACTATTACGTCAAATGTTGGGAAGGGGTTAAATTTGCAGGATGTTAACTTGCCATTCCTCCTTTACTAATCACCTTTCAGATTGTTGGCAGATTAATTGGCAGTGTATGTTTAGATAATCCCTTTAATCACTGAAATTTACGTAAAGGTTGTGCAATTTAAAAAGGATGAGAAATGAGGACACATGGGCCTACAGGAGAGATGAGGGTTTGGTTTGTAGTTACAGTATGGATCTGGCATTTGTCAGGCACTGATTCTAATCCAAAACTTTTCTGAATTGCTGTTGACAAATCTTGTAAAATGCTGTTGTCATTCATCCTGGAGGTTAGGTAGGGTTAATGAGTGTGGGAAAATGAAAAAAAAAAAACTTATAAAATGAGACAAGAAAGATCCTGGTAAATATGTGTTTAAGAGGGGGGATTATATACCGTATTCCAATACAACTGGAACTAAATCTTGTGAAAAAATTGTCTTAACTTCTACAAAGCAGATATTTGATGATATGCTCTTCCCCAAACTACAGCATGGACTCATCGGGGGAGATTTATCATAAGCGTCTTAGGTAAAACTGTTCTAGTTGCCCATGGAAACCAATCAGAGCTTAGTTTTAAATTTTATAATCATCTGTGGGAAAATGAAATCTGAGCTCTGATTGGTTTCCATGGACAACTAGAATAGTTCTGCTCTCAGTCACTTCTGATAATTCTCATCCATCGAACTTTGTGATCTTCAGTAGCTTTTACCACTAGATTAAGCACATGATGATAGGTCATGATGTCGATCTTATGTTGATTGCATAGACAAACAGTCAGGTAATATTGTTGAAGTGATATCCTTTATTGTATATGGATTCATATTCATAAATGTTCTCATATTAATCATATACATTGACAATATTACCTTCAGCTGTTCAGTTACACTCACTTTTTATTTCTTGTTTTACACTATGTCTCTGCTAGCATGTGCTAGACGCCACAGGAAAGTGTAACGTGTGACAAAATACATTTGTTTCAATTCATGTGTTATTTCTTGCTAATTGTTCCTGCTGCTTTGATTAACCCGAGAAAAACCAGAGACAATTTCTCCACTTGTTGTGGTATATGCTGTACATTGTACCCTAAGCTTCAGAAAAGGAATAATCCTACAATAAAACAATTATCATATGTAACATCTCTAGAAAGGGACCCATGTTTTGGTACCTTTGGAGACAAATTTTTTCCACAAACAATGGTGTTGATTTTTAACTTGTCTTGTGCTCTCCTTTAAAATTATATGTAATATATGTGTCAGCGTAAACAGTTACAAAAAAGGTGAACATCAAGCATAAACATTAAAAAAAGTAAAAGCAAAAACCCGAACTGCAAAAGAAAAGAAAATAGAGTGATCATTTAAAGTATAAAAATAGTCTTGCAATTAACTGATCGTCTTTTTTTACAGTAACGGTTACTTTTAATATTAAAAACAAGGCTGGCACCAGCACCCTGCATACCCGGGCAAGTGCTAGGGCCAGGAGCCGTTGGGGAACCCACACGGCTGAATCTCTGTCCCCAGCAGCCTGGCAGTGCCGGGCTCATGGCTAAATCCAGAAGTACTTGAACGTTTTGGCAAAAGAGGGGCCCCAGTTACCCCTAATTTGGCTTCATAAGAAAACAGCATGCTTATCCAGAAGACCATTGGTCCCTAATCCTCAGGGAATTTGCAACAGACTAATAATTGAATATCAGTGGGAATTTGACTTTTGGCCCTTCTGCTGAACTCCTTTCAACTCAATGCTTTTCTGCAGACAAGACAAAACATCCTCTAATATTACAGAGATGACTTATTAAAAGAAAAAGTCATCAATATTATAATTGTAAAAAAAAACTCATTATACCAAAGTAAGGCCCAGTTCAGACCTTAGAATTCAGTGTCCAGGAGAATAGCTTCTGTTATGCTTCCATTATATAAGCTGAAAAATAAGGTGCTATTCTTTCTCCAGTATATTACAGATGGGTATAACATAAGCTGCTCAAACACAGATGTGAACTTAGCCTAAGTAATTCACCGGTCACCAACCTGGCTTCAGTCTCTGGTTGGAGACTAATTTTACAAAGAGTCTATTATTGTGTAAAAACCAGGTAGTTTTTCCAAGGTTTCCAAATTATTTTATAAAAAATTTGATTGGAAGGAAATTTGTAGGAAATATATATGTTATTCTTCCCTCATTATACATAAGACTACAAACCTCCAACATTACTAAATAAAACTTTTATTATTCCCATTCACCCATTTTTATATCACTTCTACGAGTCAAGAATTCATTCAATCTCGCCACAGTAACACAATGGTTATACATGGTGCCATGAACACACTGTAACAAAACAATTACTACATAATTATCCATTTCTAAAGCTTGAAATATTCGAAGCAATGAAAACATACATACAGGTCGATTGCAAACAATTGGCTTGCTTCATTGGGATGGATTAATTTCATTACAAGGCAACATTGTATTACAGACATTGGATTAATAATCTTTTCCTACAATTACAGCAGTCGAGCCCATTATTTACATTGTTTTAGGTCAATGGTATTTGACTTTAAAGTTCCGTTTTGCTAAATCTATTAGCACGCTTCTTTCTGCTTCATTTGATTGATATTTTTCATGGTTGTGTGTTTTGTGCATAAAGACTTTGCTTTAATAGGTGACACTTTTCAAGCACTTCCCGCTGGCACTGTTGAATTCTCTGAAGGGGACATTGTTAATTGACTTTGCTCTACTTCTATTATATGTCATGGCACTATTAGGGTATATATAAGGGACTTTCTGATAACATTATTATTGCCTGTCATTCCGACTTCTTTCTATTCTTTACAACTGATGGATTTACTGGATGGCTAAATTATAACCTTTCAAACTGGAAAAAGTAATGATCCACATCTCCTTGAATATACAGATTCAGGTGACAGATAACTATTTTTGGATCAGGATACAGAGTTTGGGCAAATTTAAATATTGCTGGTTTGGCTAACCCCTTATTTCCTTTCATCTCTCGCTACTATCTACTTGCACAAGTGTACTATCCAACATAATGATTGAAGAGCAGGGATAAGCGTCATCTACTGTCACATAACATTATTTAATGCGTGCAAATTTATATTATGAAGGATGGTATAGTGACAATTGCTGTGTACATTACATTTTGCCTTTTTACGGTGCATCAATATTGGTTCACTGGTATTTAACATAAATCAGGCTTTGTGATGTTGACACCTTTCTCTTGTGCTTTTTGATTGGTTTACATAATGATTTTCTGCTTCATCAGACAAACTTATTTTTAAAAATGTGTGCTGCACCAAAGATGTAGCTATCTCACCCAATGCAGGAAATTTTGTTATATCATATTAAGAACTTAAGAAAAGCCTACAGAACCTTGTACATAACCCGGGGACTGCCTGTATAAGCCTAGGATGGGAAATTCAGCAGCTACTCTTTGTTAAAATGTTCAGTAGCCTTCCCTCATTAATAAATGTCTAGAGTCTCCCCTCACTAATTAAATGTTCAGTAGCATCCACTCATTAATGAAATGTCCAGCAGCCTCCCCTCATTAATGAAATGTCCAGCAGTAGCCTCCCCTCATTAATGAAATGTCCAGCAGTAGCCTCCCCTCATTGATAAAATGTCAACAGCCCCCTCATTAATGAAATGTCCATAGCAGTGCCCCCTTAAAAAAAACTCTGTACTCACCTTTGGCTTCCTCTTCTCCCCATGGTTCCAGCTTCTTCTTTTCCATGCAGCTTCCTGGCAGAGCGGAGAGAGACTTGTCTATGCATTCTGCTCACACACACTACGATGTCATCACGCAGCGATACTGCAGCGTTATAGTGTGTGTGCACCAGGTAAAAAAGAGGAGACAAGAAATTGTTCCTTCTTTCTTGGGGGAGCAGGGAAAGGTGAGCATTAGGATTTTTTTTCTATGGCCCAGTCTTGGGCTGTGGCCCAGCGTTTGGGGACCATTGATCTAAGTGATAAAATGTCTACCATCTGGTAGCTTTGTTCTTCTTATGCTTAGCATTCTGGAAAGGGGTTTTCCAGAGCCCAACATTTTCTTGCCTTTTTGATAGGCATGTCACAATGAATGTCAGTAGACCATACTGTATGGTCTTCAGATGAAGCTAGGAGGTCTCCACTGTATGTATGTAAAGCACAAGACATAAGTTATTGTACCAGACCACCTAAAAGTATAAAATAGTGAAAAGTAAAAAGAAGAGAGCAACATGAAACTGACCAGATGTATGTGTAATAGTCGCCAGCTAGACATGAAAATAAAAATAAATAAGTATCATTAGGGACATAGGGAGAAAAGTGGAAGACTTGGATGATTAATTTCCCATTTTTATCCATCTGATGTTTATCATAATGAACAGGGCAGTGCGGTAGGGAGGATCCCAAACCACCTTTCCTGGGCACTAAGAGAGCTTGTTCCAATTCTGTTAATTTTCTTGTATAGAGTGATATATTGATGTTTGATTTAGAGCAAAAATGGCATGGTAACCCTCAAACTCTTATCGATTCTGGGCTATGTTTGTGCCACACACAACTGAATTTCATCTCCATCCAACCTTTTATTTATATAGTTTTAATAAGTGTATGGCGTTATTCTGGCGTTCTAAAAATATTTCAGTCGAATTTATTGTAAATCAGAAATAAAAATTTAAGCTTGCTGTTGCATCAGATATCATAATCTTTATGTACCGAAGAACCAGATGGCAGCATGTGAAATACCTATGGTCTACGTGTTAGACTGGCAGGTTTCCACCAGTCTGTATGTGCAGTGTTAAATGCCTTCCTATGTGAGTGCTCAGCTGTGTGTGCTCTATGCAAAGAGACTGCACCAGTCGCGCGTATGCTTAAGATCTGCTCAATTTATGCCCTTTTGCAATGTTTTGCACAGAAAATTTGCAGATACCTCAGTACGTAACATTGAGCAAAAACGTTAAAATTGAGCAATTTGAGACAACTGAACGTGAAGAGACGTAAAAATCCCACACAGACCAGATTGTGATTTGTAAACTACCAACATGCAGGCTGTTAACAGAGTGCAATTGGCAGAATAAATGCATTAAATTATGCAGGAGAAACCGTCAATCCCAAATATTGGATTGCGAGGATCGTAAACCAAGCACCCTGACATGCTGGTGTGTGCCCACTCTAGCAGAATCTGCTCTTCTTTAATGAAAATCTACCATTTGATTTCATACATTATGAACCAAACATACCTGTAGAATGATGAACCCAACCGTGATGAACCCTCCTATCTAAAATAAGTTTAGATAAATCTCCCCCTGTAGTAGCAATGGGCACACATACACCACCTCCTATGTGGTGTAGTTTTGCGATTAAATTTGCATTCTTTTGAAAATTCTCAGTTGATAGATCTGGTGTTGCACACTCAAGTAAGCCTCTTTGGTGTATTTTTTCCGCCATCGCGTGACTTTAGAGTTGCGTTTAAAAAACCCCCGCAAAAATTAGGGACAATTGGGGACAATTATACACCAAGAAGCTACATAGGACTGATGATAAATCTCCCCCGATGTGTCTATCTGCAGAAACAACCATGCAGCCATACAAAATGTGTATATATGTTTTCTTTTTAATTTAGATATTTTTTTTCAATTTGTAGCCCATTTTATTTAATTGAAAATATTAGTTAATGAAGGAAAAATATTCCAAAAATTATTATTTTTTCTCACAACAGTTGGTTTCAGGAAATTAAGTCTGCATTCAGCTATGAAGGGTGGAATTTAACATTGCAAACATGTACTCTAGGTGCAGAAATTTATCAGGGAAGAAATTACTGCTATTTCTCTCATATCATGCTAATTGCAATATATTCTCCCTAAGGTATCCTTGAGTGTTTTATTAGCACTAATTTGAGAGATGCAAATGTATGTTTAAATGCTAACACTAAGAATAAAAAGATTCAGATACACTTTGACTGTGCTTGTTAAAATGAAAGCTTAGCCCTGTTCAATATAAAATATAATGAATGACATGCTAATGATTGATACAAATTTTGGTTTCCTAAAATAACATCTGGTTCATTTGAGTGACATCCTATAAAAGGTAATCAGGGATTTTTTTCTTAATAAGAGCCAATAATTTTATAAAGCTGTCATTTCTCAGAAAAAGCATTTGAAAAAAAAAAGACAAATCTTCTCTTTCACAGAAGGGAAATTTTAAAAGTAAGGTTTATTCACCTGACCCACCATATAATTACAGAACCTACAGAATACTTATGATTTTGCTAATGAGTTGGTTACAATCTCTTTGCTATAGATATACAGGATATAGTTAATGAAATGGGAGAAAAATCTACAGCAATCAAGAAGAGGTTTCTCAGCCTTGTATCTTCTTTATCATGGGATTAAGAAAGTTCTTTGGATTAAAATATTATTGTGTTTCAATTACAGTGTTTTGTTTAAACAAAACATCTCAAAATTGCATCCCTTACCCAAAATGACTTTGAGGAAATACCTTGATATAACCAGTTGACTATTTCATATTACAATATCTTCTTAGTCAGTGTCTATGTTATTTACATTGTTTTTGGATCAATTCACATGTTAAAATATATATTTTATTTTTTTCTATTTGAAATACAGTACTGATTATATCAGACGGCATAATGTCATGATTGTAAATGTTACCCCTCCGAACAAATTTTATAAAATTGCTCTAAAATTTTTGGAATTTAATCCTATCTTTGGCTATCAATATTTGGCACATAAAGGTTGAGCCACATGGATGGGGCCGATGGCATAACCATAGAAACAGTAACGTATTTCACTTTTAGTTCTGTTGTTATGTGAAGCAAAAGTTTCTCAAATACAGGAAAAAAACATGAAGCCATTCTGTCTGAACAGAGACCAGTAAGTACCATACAGGGGGCTGTATGAAAATGTAGGGCACCAAACATTTCTGTATAAAACCCAGTTTACTTTATAGATAAAAAGTGGGACCAGCAGAAGGCCAAAAGAGGAGTATTTCTGTATTTATTTTAAGAGTTCTGTCCAAATATTTTACTTGTACCTTTGTTGTGCCACATAAATGAGCAGTGCATGGCTGGAAGCTCTTCTACTTATAATCCCCTCAGGGCAGTGGGTAGATTAAGTAGCCATTGGCCCGTCATGAGCATTGGGCTCTGGTTTCCCGCCCATATTACATTCCATATAATAAGCAATGTATTCTCTTATATATTTCTAGCTACTTTTAAGCTGATGTAAAATAATTTGTATTCATTTCAAACGTTAACATTTCCATTTTTGGTTTTATGGTTGTCGGCACCTACATTGCTTTGTTTACTTTGATTAGTGCTATAGGTCCTCACCTTGTTCACACAGATGGCGTTCTACTGTTCATTAACTTACAATCTATTAAAATAGAAAATGTAGTATTCTGAAGTGACTAATCTTAGATATTACTAAACTTAGATAGTATGGCTAAAAGAAAACATGAACTATAGCCGTCCTTACCGTTTGTAAGTTTGCTTTGTTCTGTAAATTATAATGATGCCATCATCAGATGGAGATAACAGAGGCTTGGATTTAGCCACACATATATATCGGGTTTAGTAAACTTTTTTTATGATTTGTAAATTATAGGTCATAGCACAACTATGGAGGGAGCCATAAAGCATATTGTGATGGTGGATGTGATGTCACACAAAATTCCTATGGATGGATGTTTTTTGGGAGCAAGAAAAAACCCTTTAAGCAACCCGAAGGTCAGAATATATATAAATAAATATATTTATAATCTTATTATGGTCTTTTTGCTTTGGCATTGTCATTTCACCTGAATGGCCTATATACTGGATGACTTCACTACACCTTCTAAAACTCTGTTACATATAGAATATTCACGTGGGTTGGAAAATCCTCAAAGTAAGGCCCCTTCCACACTAGAGTTTTTCACGCGCGAGTTCTGCGCGTGCTTTTGACGCGCAGAACTTGCATTGCACTCTGTCCCATTGTTTCCAATGGGTCTTTCCTTATTTGCGTTGTTTTGCACGCGCGTGCTTGCGTTTGTTTTTCCCGCCCCATTCAAGTCTATGGAGACGCATCAAAAATGCCTTGCACTCGCAAGCATTGCAAGTGCAATGCGAGTGCAATGCGTTTTAAATGTATGGGTTGCTAGGTGACATGAATAATTCCCCTGCTCGCGATCGCGCATTTAATTTAAAAAACACAGTGAAGAACAGTGAAGAATAGAATAATAACAGTGAACACAGTGAACACAGTGAACACAGGATCATTTAAGTGAAAAACACAGTAAAGAACACAGTGAAGAATAGATTACAGATGTTCGGCACATCTGCTTACTTGTCGGGAGATACGCGCGGAGCGGTGCGAACAAAATAGTATGTGAAGAACAATATATATGTGTGTAAAGAACACATTGCAGATGTTTCCATACATCTGCAATGTCTTCTTCACAGATATATATTGTTCTTCACATGCTATTTTGTTCGCACCGCTCCGCGCGTATCTCCCGACAAGTAAGCAGATGTGCCGAACATCTGTAATCTATTCTGCACTGTGTTCTGCACTGTGTTTTTCACTTAAATGATCCTGTGTTCACTGTTATTATTCTATTCTTCACTGTTCTTCACATCTGCTAACTTGTCGGGAGATAATATACGCGCGGAACAGTGAAGAAAAGATGTTTGCATACATCTGCTAACTTATCAGAAGACATTCTTTTTCAATTAAATAAAAAATTTTATTCCCGAACCATGGTCCCTTTGAAAAAGTCCAATTGACTTAAAAAACGCGCGTGAAAAACGCACCGAAAACGCAAAAAAACGCGAACAACACGCGCGTGAAAAACGCAAAAACGCTAATGACTCCAAGGAAAAATGGAACAAAAACTCAGCCAAAAACGTCAGTTTTTCACGCATTGCACCCTGACGTGAAATGCAACGCTAGTGTGGAAGGGGCCTAAGAGTTTTAGATTGAGTCCAGTTGCAGCAGGTGTGGCTCCTGTGCACATCCTAGGCAGCTAGAAATAACTTCCTCCTCTCTAATGTAAAAGCATGCAGTGATGCAGTGTTTACCTGTTTTGTGATGCAGGAAATGCAGTTATATTTCGCATTTATAACAGTGTGTTATAAACTCCTAAAAATCCATTGCCTTCATTTTATACGCTAAAAAATATCTGCAATTATTATCTTGAAATTACATCCCAGTACTTGTTTCTTGAACTATTGGAACTACTTTGAAGGATTTTTTTTTTGTTCTCATACTAGTTACATTAATTAGTTTTATTACTTTGGATATAGCTGTCACTAGCACATTTAATTATACATGCCCTTTTGTTCAATGAGATATCCAATCACATTAAGGCGTTTATTATCACTAATATGTTATGTAAGGATGTTCCACGCTAGAAACAATTGTAACACTTTGTCCGTTCTATTTCAAACAGAGGTACAGTAATTAAAAACATTACTTACAAGACGACTCTGACAGCAAATTCCAAAATTAAAAGTTTAACAATTAAATATTCAGTGTTTAGTTCCTTTTATTCCAACAATTATCTTTGCACTGTTTTATGAAATCGTCCTCATTTCTTCCTTTTGCTGGGAAAGGTAACACAAAGTGCATTTAACTTGGTTGCATGTTTAAATACCTGGTTTACTTTAATGTTAAGAGATTATTATAATTTAGCTGTATGTTTAAAATTTATTTTTTAATTCCACCATATTGTAGTATTTTGCATAGACTATTACCATCTGTCCCCAGTGGGACAAATAATTGAATTTTTCCATCTCAGGCCTGTGCACACTAGGGCCAATTTCATATGAATTTCAATTGGCTGCAAGGCAATAGCAAAAGCCCTTAAACTAATTTGTAAAATAAAATTTCAAACATTCCAACTGGGCATGTGCTTCTAATGAAAACATGGCATAGCGTCAGCCATTAACTAGAAAGCAACAGAAACATAATGAGAAATCGGCACCTACATCATCATCTTGATGTTATATTGTGTAGCCTTTTCCTTAATAATTTTAGATTGCTATATTGTAAAAACAGAATTAGAACAACTCCGCAATCGAAGAGATGTTGTTTAATTACACTTGTAATCATGCTAGTGTTATGTATAACTCCTCCATGTTAGGGCTCATTCACACCACCATCTGTGATATACGTCCTCACAGAAGGTAATGGCGGCCTGACGGTGGTATAGTGCTACATAAGCCACCTCTTCTTCTCCAGCGCACCACTGTACCTGTGTGAATGTACTCTTAGACTGATTTCTGACTGGCAACACCTACACAAAAAAGCTATATATCTATATAGTGTGTATATATATATATATATATATATATATATATATATATATATATATATGTTTAATTCAATACAGCATTAAAAGCACAATAGACATTTAAAAACACAAGTGCACTATGTTGGAGGGGCATGGGCATGCATATAAGACAGTGCTATATTGTAACAATGAAATGCTTTACTTAGTGCCATGATGACTTAGAAATGTATTTAAAGTTTCAAGGTCCCATACAATCAAGTTTTCCTGTTCTTGTCACTGAATTATTATTACAGCATTTGGGCACCCTTTCCTTGCTATTGTGACCAGAGTTCCTTCCTCTTTTGTCCATGACATCCAATGGACATCCAAACAGCCCTCCAACTACTGACATGGGAGTGGTTATCACTGCAGGAACAAGCACACAGTAATGACTGCATGGCCCAGTTGATCCACTAGAAGTATGCATGACAACAGGGAGGTCCGAGTCCTGCTGCCATAGTATCAAGTAAACTGGATGAAAGTTTACCAGGATAAATACAAAATGGAAGACCCTTTGGGGTAAACTTTTGTATTAGTGGCCAACCCAATTACATCAGAAAATACCCTGCATCATGCTATCACACAAGTTAAGTGAATTAATAAAATTAATAAGTTAAGGGTACAGTGTGGAAAAATAAGTATTTGGTCACTTACAAACGAACAAGATTTCTGGCTCTCACTGACCTGTTCCAGAGAAAAACACTTGATCCAGGGACAGAACAATCTCACCGAATTTTTTGAAGACAATGCTTCATGCTTTATTGTGGACCTCGATGATATTACAGCATAAAAAACTGTAACAGTTTAACAGTTTAAAAATCACTAAAGCATTTCAAACGCACAATGCAGGATATATCACAAATTTTTTTGGCGTAAAAAAAGGGGCAAAAAATTGCAAAGGGGTTTTTTGCAATTTTTAGGAATCAAAGATTTGCAAGGGCCTTTTCCTGCCACTCAGAAATAGTGGCTTAAACATTGAATCAATGTTAGTGCAACACCAGATTTATGATTTGCAATTTTTTTAAATAATTCCCAAAAAGTTGCAAAGGTCACTCCCCTCCCCTCCTGGCGTATGTGCTGTTGTGATTATTTTACTCCACTTGTAATTATTTAGCAATTATTTAAGAAAAAATTCCACAGAGATTTATTAAAGGGCCAACGCCACTTTAATAAATCTGAAAAGCAGGGGAGCCCCAAAGGCAAAGATAGAACAAACGTAAGGAGCCTGCCTACTGATAAATCTCCCCCAATGCATCCATCTTCACTACAGCCATGGTAGTCACCATGAAAACAAGTGCATTGTGTGTTTGAACACGTTGGAGATTTTTAGAGTTTTGTATGCTGTTGTATCATCACGTCCATAATAAAGCATGAAGCATTGTCTTTGAAAAATTTGGTCCTGTCGCAGGATCAAGTGTTTTTCTCTGGAGCTGCTCCTCTCTAACCCAGGAGTGATCCAAAGCGTGGACTACACTCACATGCAAGGAATGGTGAGCTAACTTTTTCATTTTTTTTAACACTCATTACCTGTAGTGATGGCTCCTGTATGAACTTGTTATCAGTAGAGATGAGCGAGCACTAAAATGCTCGGGTGCTCGTTACTCGAGCCGAACATTTCCCGATGCTCGAGTGCTCGTTTCGAGTAACGAGCCCCATTGAAATCAATGGGAGACCCGAGCATTTTTCAGTAAAATAACAAACTGAACGAGCACTGTGAAAGAACACAGTGCAGAACAGATTGCAGATGTTCGGGAACATCTGCGATCTGCTCCGGAGACACGCGTGCAGAACGGTGTTCTCCGCAATAGTATTTGAAGAACAATATGTGTGAAGAACAACTTGCAGATGTTTGGAAACATCTGCAAGTTGTTCTTCATAAATATTGTTCTTCAAATACTATTGCGGAGAACACCGTTCTGCACGCGTGTCTCCGGAACAGATCGCAGATGTTCGCGAACATCTGCAATCTATTCTGCACTGTGTTCTTTCACTGTTTTCTTCAATTAAATGATTAAATTAAATGTTTTAATTGTATTTTTTTTCTGTTCTTCACTTCTTTTTTTTTAATTAAATGCTCGTTATCGAGCAGGGCAAATACTCGTCCGAGCAACGAGCTGGTCCGAGTATGCTAATACTCGACCGAGCATCAAGCTCGGACGAGTATACTCGCTCATCACTAGTTATCAGTATAGAAGACACCTGTCCACAATCTTAAACAGTGACACTCCAAACTCCACTATAGTGAAGACCAAAGAACTGTTGAGGGACATCAGAAACAAAATTGTAGACCTGCACCAGGCTGGGAAGACTGAATCTGCAATAGGCAAGCAGCTTGGTGTGAAGAAATAGTTACAAAATGGAAGATACACAGGACCACTGATAATCTCAGTCAGATAATAGTCATTTCTACAATCCCCTTTGCCCCATAGCTACTGGATACGTATTCCCCTGTATAACACTACACCCTACTTCTCTTTTTAGTGTTTATAAAACAGTACTTTTCTCCAAAAAAAGAGTTCCATATATGATTTCTGATACACAGAAAGGTCAGTACACCTACTTTTGATTTTACATCAGATGAATTTAACCAATATATATTCCTCTTGTCACAATAATGAATCCAACTTTTTATGAACTTTCTTTGTACCTTTTATGCACTGGCCTTACAATAACTATTGCCTTAACTTATTACTGTACTTTTAAATTTTGTATATTTTAAACAACTCTTACTTTGTTTTATGTGTCAAAATGTTGATACTTTATCTACTATAGACAATAATGTCACTTTCTATGAGATTATAAATTGCACCTTTGTATAATTTCTTGTGGACATCCAAAATCTGACAGTACATTATTACAACCTACAGAACCTTGTGTACCTGAAGAAGGGGGTCAATCCACCCCGAAATGCGTCGTCCAATTTTATACTAATGAATTCTTAAATTATACTGTTTTTATATGTAATAAATGTCTTCCAATAGTGAACATTTGTTGTTTTACATATAATGATCTATTGATACACAAAATCCTGGTAAAAAGAGCAGCGCGACCAACCACTGGCTACCCACTCCATAAATCTTTGTACATCAGGACCTGTTCCTGCAAACCAGAGGACGCAGCGGCTAGACACAATACTTTCTACAGAACTCCCTCTTAATGTCCTTTCCACTCCCCTCTACCTCCAAGGAGCGCGGTGAAACCCCTTTAATAACTATTACTCCCTGGATCACGGGCTCCATGCAAGATCTCACCCCGTGAGGTCAAAATGATCACATGAACGATGAGCAAAATCACAGAACTCCATGGAGGGATCTAGTGAATAACCTGCAGAAAGCTGGGGACAATGTAACAAAGGCTACCAACAGTGACACACTACACCGCCAAGGACTCAGGTCCTGCAGTGCCAGACATGTCCCCCTACTTAAGCCAGTACATATCCGGGTCCATCTGAAGTTTGCTGGTGAGCATTTGGATGTCGCAGAAGAGTTTTGGCAAAATGTCATATGGTCACATGAAACCAAAGTAGTACTATTTGGTAGAAACACAACTCGTTGTGTTAGGAGGAGAGTGAATGCTGAGTTTTGAGTTTGAAGATGAAACATGGCTGAGTCTTTCAACATGACAATTATCTCAAGCACGCCACCACGGGAATGAAGGAGTGGCTCTGTAAGAAGCATTTCAAAGTCTTAGAGTGGCCGAGGAAGTTTTCCGATTTCAACCTCAATCAAAACCTTTGGAGGGAGTTAAAAGTTGTGTTGCCCCAAAACACCAATGCTCTAGAGGAGATCTGCATGGAGGAATGGGCTAGCATTCCAGTACTAG
The DNA here is from genome assembly GCF_040894005.1 of Engystomops pustulosus. NCBI lineage: Eukaryota > Metazoa > Chordata > Amphibia > Anura > Leptodactylidae > Engystomops > Engystomops pustulosus. Next base: position 45,119,563 of record NC_092411.1, on the reverse strand, counting down.
TATGTGCCAACCTTGTGAAGATGTTTGACCTTTGTCATTGCCAACAAAGTTACTGACCAAATACTTATTTTCCACCATAATTTGAAAATAAATTCCTTTAAAATCAGACTGGATTTGTTTTCACAACTTGTCTCTCATAGTTAAGGTCTACCTATGATGTCAATGACAGGCCTCTCTCATCTTTCTAAGTAGTAGAACTTGCACAATTGGTCGCTGACTAAATACCTAATACTAACTACATCCGTTTACTAAATGCATTAGGTATATGTTTATACTCAACAAAATCTGTAGATACAGCAGATGTCAGAACAGTTATTGTTGAACTCCTGCACACAGATGTGTCATTACTGATAGGATCTTTAAGTTTTTCTTTGCTCATAAACAATTTTCTTTTAATGGGTGTCCTGAACCCTATATACTTTTCAAAGGATATATCTAGTCTGTACACAACTGTCAGGCTCAGAGGTTGTTGATCCTCTGGACCACTGCGGACATTGACACAAGCCACTACCTGGGACCAGAGTCTAAGCGGCACCCGGTTTTCACCAGAGCCTGCCGCACCAGGTCGTTCCACTGGCGTGACTTTTCCACAGTGGCAGCCAAGGTCGAGATACAGGAACAGCAGGCAATCTTGTAGTCAGGGACAGGCAGGAGGTCAGGACAGGCAGCACAGGATCGCAGTCAGAGACTAAGCAACAGGTCAGGGCAGGCAGCAAAGGAGCAAAGTCAGAAATGGAACCGGGGTCACAACGGAAATTCTCAGAAACAGCACAAGGCATAAACACAGCTTTCTCTAGGGCTCTAGGCACAAAGATCCGGCAGGAGACATAGGAAAGGGCTGGAATTTATTAGGCAAAGCAGCTGGCCAGACGACAATTATCGGCATGCTGGGCCTTTAAATTTTACATAGCTGATGCCCGCGCCGCAGTATGCACATCGCGGGGATCGCCGCTGGAGCCAGGAAAGGTGAGTAAGTAGATGCTGGGGCACCCGGAGGTACACGGGTGCGTCTGCGACCCGAGATATGGGTCGCATGATTATCCGTTAGAGAGACAGGTACAAGAGGTTTGTGTGTGTATATATAATATACAGTATATAGGAAATTATTTCCAGGAGAGATAGCTCCCACTCGCAGTATGCTCATCTAGATGACTTCCCACTGTAACAAATTATTTCTTTCTGTTTGTCGATCTACTTGGCTCCTCCTGCTCTATAACATTCCGCTCTAAGATTGGACAGCATTTTCAAAGCGACTGGTTATCTTTGAAAATACAAATAAGCATCCATTTAATACACATTGATTGTGTATGAGCCAATGTTCAAAGACTAATTGTCAACAAGATGATATAAAAGGAATAGGTCCTTATGTACATTATACTGTATTTTACTTTTTCGAAGTATTTAATATTGCATCTATGCATTCCAGTATCTTTATTGACAAAGCTAAGTGCCTAGAGATAGGGTCTGCAGGAATAAAAGACTTCTGGGATAATACATGGCTTCTTGAATAATAGAATAGAGAGAAATAGTAATGGACTGCACTATTAGTTCTATCGTCATGAGCTGCAGGAATGTTCAGGAAGAAAAACATATAAAACGGTCTCTTTGGTTAAAGACTATTGAATAATGAAAGCAATAAATCCTCCCATACTATTCTAGTTACTATCAAGTTGAAAAAAAAATACAAGTACCATCCAACCTTTAAAATTTATATTTGTCTTCATTTTTATGATCATCTTCAAATATGGGGCTTCATTTACTATCAGTAGGGGCCGAGGTCATAACCCTGTTCCAATGAATGGCTTTATACCATTCATTAATTCTCTATCCATTAAAGCAGAAATTCTGAAAGCCATTAAAACTAGAAGTTATTACTAAAAGTTAACATCAATTGTATTTACCTATCTTAAAGGACATCTACCACCAGGATGAAGGACTGTATGCAAATAAACCTGTGCGGATCCAGGCTCCATAGGTGAGAACTAAACTACTTATAATTTTTAACTATTTTATCAAGTTGTAACATAGGTTTTCCAAATTAACCTCCTGTTCAGCACTGTAACAGTACAGTACATGTTCCCATTAACCCTTTCTATGACTGGTAAACAAATAACACATACCAGCATCTCGTGAGACTAACTTTTTACTTCATTATTCATGGTTAATGTAGGCACTGATGAATAAAATGAGTGCTATAAGCATTCTTGCTAACAACTTTTATCTAGGCTCTAGGAGTTGCCTACCAAACCTTTGACAATGCACAAAGTAGCTCGCCTTCCACTTATTAAAGGGAACATGTCATCCTGAGCCCTTTTTCTGGCTCCCCCACGTCCCCAAACAAAAATAGTCTGCACATTGCCATTGTTTTTATAGTAAAACTGTCTTTTTCCGCAAAAAAAGATAAGTTAGATGAAAGTTTCTGTATGCAGAGCTGTGTCCCTAGTGCCATGGCAGTGGCCAGTGAGGAATAGGGCAGACATGAGGGGGTAAGCGACGGGGAAAGGGGAGATATGGAGGACATTGGATTTTTTTTTTAATTTGAAAGTGATGCATGACGGAGCAGTTTCCCATAGGTAGGTGGGGGGCACTCCTCACTGGCCACTCCCATGGGACTAGGTACGCACCTCTGCCTATAGAAAGGTAGATTTGATCAAACTTTACAGCCAGTTTTACTATAAAACCCCTTTGCAATGTGTACAATATTTTCTATAGGAAAAACGGTAAGCCAGAAAAAGGGCTCCTGATGACAGGTTCCCTTTAAGGAATATACTTTGGCAAGCATGACTAAAAAATTTGGTGACCTTCTCACACATATTCTGTGACCTTCTCACATGAATGGGAAATACTTTTGACAATTAATTTATTATTGAGATTTTGATCTAGTTTACAAACATGTAATTCTCAATATCTCGTACATTGTATATACAAATACATCCATATACAATGCATCCATATATATACAATACATATACAATGTATCCATATACATAAATACATGTATATATGCAAAAATCCAGACAAAAATGGGAAATACTATCTCTGCATCCCAAAGTTTAAAGGAAACCTACCACTTGTAGTGGCAGGTTTCCGAAGGCAATACCGGGCACCAGCTCAGGGTGAGCTGGTGCCGGAGCTTATTTTAGTTAGTGTTTTAAACCGCGGTATCGCGGTTTAAAACACTTTTTAAACGTTGTAGCCGGTGCAGGGAGGCGCTTACCGTGCGCGCGGCTACATAGGAAGTGAATGAGAGCCGCGTGCACGGTAAGCGCCGAGCGCGTACCTGCCTGCGCCGGCTACAACGTTTAAAAAGTGTTTTAAACCGCGATACCGCGGTTTAAAACACTAACTAAAATAAGCTCCGGCACCAGCTCAAGTGGTAGGTTTCCTTTAAGCTGGTATAAAGTTATATAATGATATTGGAGCTATGTAACATTACATAATGTGATATAATCTTGAAAATATATGTTATTAAATATACATTTAAATACACACTGTAATACAGACTTTATTTTTGTTTTTTATTCTTTAAGTAAATGCATTTATCGCCCTAAATGGCAGCTTGTCACTTGTCCACATCCTCTGCACAGAAGCAATGCTGTAGGCAACAGCTGGAATCTGCTGGGTTTTTGCTTGCAGTCACAATGTAATGTCCTGGGAAGAGGTCACTGGTTCTAGGTGGGATGAAATCATAAAATTAATTCCCACATCCTGAGCCTTATTTACTTTAGCTTCTTGTCAAAACATCACACATGACTGTACAATGCCACAAAAAACACATCCTGCTCCAGAAACGCGGAACTGTTTGTCTGAGCTGTACTTGTGCTATAAAAATAGCATAAATTATACCTGCACAATTATGAAATGAATACTTATGTCTACAATTGGTTACGGGTGATGAAAAGAAGAATATCCGCCATCTAAACATAGAGGGGAAACAACAGGAATCCATCCGAAATAGAAGCAAGGAGGTTAAAAAACTTTCAATCCTGTTGTACATTGTAATTGCTTAATCTTTTCAATGTATAATCTGAAGCAACAAATATGTTCTTTATGGCCGATGTACAAAGCTCTCGCTCGTAGACAATGCTGTTTGTGACAACACAAGTCCCTGTAATCCTCGGCACACTACGTACACTTAATGTGCGACTCTCTATTTTCGGTAAGCCAAATAAAAAATAGATTCCTGCGTAGGAGAGAATTTGGGCGTCTGCCAAATATATGATGTAAAGCTTTATACATGATAGCAAAGGCTGAATCAGTATAGACTAAAATCTATGTGTGTATGTTGGGGAAAGTTTTTCGGAGTAGGTTTTATCTGTAATTTTATTTTGAATATGCAACAATTATTTTTGATGGATTCTAGTCCAAACTTTCCTTAATTTTCTCAAAAAAGATACATTTTGTTGTTTACAGCTGGATAGAATGCATCTAATGCGATGCTTTAGTTATGGCATGGAAAATCTTAACATCAGGAATGGAAATGGAAATCTTAATACGTGTAGAAATAAGTATTAAATTGTGTGCACCAGATTCATAATATAAAGGTGATGTCACACAGTTTAGTAAGCAGAGTCTTGGTAAGCAGAAGTTTAGTAAGCAGGACCCTGGTCTTCACTTTTGACCCCCCTGCAAGGAAGACTGATCTTGGCTGCAAGAACATCCCCGGTTGTGTCTGCAAAGAAACCATTACCAGGGGAAGAAAACAGGTAGTCTAAATCAGGACCAGGGTCAGGTAGATTCACAATCCACAGGGCAAACTATAGGGACATATATATTATTCTGGCTGCATCTGTTTTCTGTCTGACTTTCCACTAGATAGAGTGTCTTTAGAGCTTGCACATGTATTGAAGAAGTGTTTGCACCAGTTTTATGTTGTGGCTTCACAGTGTCTGACAGTCAGGGCCGGCGTTAGGAGGTGGCAAACTGGGCATTTGCCCAGTGCCTCCTGTCCTAAAGGGCCCCTTGCATGTGGACTTTTGTCGGCAGAGGATGCAACACATTTATTACAGCGACTCGACTGAATTGTTTCACACACTGTGGGGCACATTTACTTACCCTGTCCGGAGGAGATCCCGAAAGTGCATTGTCCGACGACAATGCACTGTGCCGTGATTCACTTACATTGCTCGCCCAACTTGCTCAATGTGTCGATTCCACGATCAGCTCTGCCGGAGTTCACCATCTTCCTCCTGGTACATGTAAGTATATGGCTTGCGACATAATTTTTAAGTTAAATCCTGCAGTTTGTCCGAATCTGTCAGATTGTCCAATGGCCCGCCCCCCCTGTTTGTGTCGCATGAAAGTCGCCACAATTGGGCCAAAATCCGATCGCGTGTGACACAATACCCTTTTAAATGCAGCGCAAATCCAAAATTGACGGAATTTCCGATGTTTGTGCAGTCAGCTCATTAGTAAATGAGCCCCTGTATGTCAAAGGTGCACCTAAAAAACATGGTGGCCAGATAATTGAAGACATGCGGCAGTATGAAATAATCTGCAGCATCCTGCACATTCGTGAGGCAAACTGCACTTAGTTATAAGCAATCACTCTTGATAAATCTGGGCCATAGAGTACAAAATCACAGCTAATAGGCAGGTCAAAATCTACCAGAGTAGATACACAAGAGATGTCGAGAAGAGTGGTCAAATAGCTAGAAAGAAGAAAGAAACAGTAGCACCACCAACCCCAGATAGAGTGTGCACACAGACTGTTGATCCTGGTCATGGATCCCAACTAAAAATTGTGAAGAAGACTGCAGCATGGCTCTAGATTAGATGAACAATCTAACAACCAAAGCAGACTTCATCAAATAGCCAGGCAAGTAGCTCACAAAGGCTCAGCTGCTACAGCACATCTGCGGCGATCAGGAAGGCAATACAATGTAATTATGTGATGAAATAGGTTTGTGACAGATACTTTATGTTTTCTGTAGAACAGTGACCACATATTATAAATTGACGTAAACAGTTGCCCTGGGCTAAAGTATTTTGTATCTGTGCGCCAAAGTTCATTGTTGTGCCCAAGGCAGATATCCAAGCCTGTGAGTTGTTTCTTGGTAAAATGTAAAAAAGGAAATATAACATTTTTTTTTCAAATAACATTTTATTTTGGAAAACTTTAACCCCTTAATGACTAGGGACAATTTTTCAACCTGTCTCTTTTAGTCCTGGTGTAAACAATTTCAGTTGCCCCTGGACACAACACTGTAACTTCATGCTTAGGGTCAGAATCTTGGATTTCTATGTGACGGCCGTGCTGTGGAGTTTCTCTGTCTCTGCTCTCTGAACTGTAGCCCCGCCCCCTGCAGTCAGCTCGGAGCTCACACACACTGCTGCAAAGTGAGACACAGACAATGGGGCAGATTTATCAAGCTGTCTGAAAGTCAGAATATTTCTAGTTGCCCACGGCAATCAATCACAGCTCCCCTTTAAAATATTCTTGAGCACTGGTAAAATGAAAGCTGAGCTGCGATTGGTTGTCATGGGCAACTAGAAATATTCAGACTTTCAGACAGCTTGATAAATCTGCCCCAATGAGTTCCTGAGGCAGCAGCAGTATGGGGACAACTACATACTACAGCTAAGTTCTTTATCTGGGGATGCACAGCAGATTTAGTGTGTTGTGGAATAGCAGAGATGTAGATAGAGAGCTGACTTTGAGGGAAATATGCATCTAATGAAACTCAAAATCTTTGATCTGTCTTATCTTTCTTTCTATGTGTCAGTGTGTTAGTACAATGTCAGAAGCCAGAGGGAAGTGTATATAAACCTGTACCCTGATAATATGACTACATGGTTAGCTCACAGAACTAGATGGATCATTATGGGGCACATTCCTCTGGAGTTCACTGAAAGTGCATTGTCCGACAATTATGCACTGTGCCGCGATTCACTAAGATCATGCGCCCGATATCCTGCATGTGTCGCTTCCCCGCTCAGGTCCGACAGAGTTCACCATTTTTTTTGTGCATGGGCTTGCAACACAATTTGAGTGTTAAATTCAGCGCTAAGTCCGAATCAGTCAGATCGTCCGATGGCAGGCTCCCTAATTTCTATTGCACGGAAGCCAGCGCAGCTGTGCCAAAAAACAATTTCGTGTGCCAAAATCCCAGTGCAGGCACATGTTAAATACCTGTCAAAGCCGCGTAATCCCCAAAAAAGGTGAACAGTCCGACAAAAGTGAGCAGCGTGACCCTTAGAAAATGAGCCCCAATATGTCTGCTTAGAGAGTCCCAGTCCACACCCTGGGATTTTACACTGAACAACCTGGGATTTGATAGGAGCTAAAACAGCAATAAAATGGAGTAAAATTGTAAAGTAAAGAGTTAAAAATGATCTTTATTGGGATTGAAATGGGAAAACTCCTTTAAAGTGTTCTCACCCTTTTTTGCACTGAAAAAAACCGTGCACACTTCTTACACATATAAGTGTTTGCGCCAGTATTGTGTCACGGCTGCATTTTTGCCCACAAAAAAATTCTGCACCTAAAGGAGTGTTCTGGTGCAGAGTCGAACTGTGTTGTGCGCCCTGTGTTAACAGTGCACAATTCCGGAGCAGTGCAGGGGGCGCCATATTCATGAAGACTGTGAGACACTCTTCATTAATCTGGCGCACCCTCCACACTCCACAATCAAACTGCACTTAGTACAGTTTGAACTAATTTTGATAAATGTGGCCCTGTCTGTCTAATCTTGCACTGCCTTACTCTTCATACTTTATAAATATACCCCATTGTCTTCTCCATGACAAATTTTTGTCTTCAAAATTGAAAAGCCCTGCTTCAGTTCAAACAGTTAGGTAATGAGTAGATCTGTGAACAAAATGTCACTTCTAAACATAGAAGAAACCTGTATTACATTGTATTGCCACTTCTAATAGTTTTCTTAACTAGTATAAATTGTCAAAAAAATTCTTTAAGTTAATTCTACATTAAATCTAAATCATAACGTGATCAAATTAAATTAAATCTGCGATCAGCAGGAATTTCTATTTTAAGTTAATTAAGATAATACTTATCATTTTTCAGTCAGAAAGTAATCACAATCAAACACTTCCAATATAATTACTACTGTCAGCAGCAGGCATAGCATAACGGAGCTGTAGAGTTCAGCAGCAATGATGAGGATGAAAACTGAAACATCAAGTATCAATACAAGACTACTGTACACGTTACTTGTTGTCATTGCAGTGTAGAGGTGATGGACAGTCATTACAAGAAATCCACCCATTTTTATGTCAATGGTTTACATCAGGGCATAATAAAAAAACATCTGGTCCTTAGAAGGTTTTAAAATTAGGTGAATACAACCTCACATGAAGATGTATGTACAAAAGAAACCCCCTTTTATTTTTTAATTGCCCAAAATTGTCCAAAATCGAAATCCACTTGTGAAATACTAAACCCCATCTCCAATTAAAATAGTTTTTTGAACCAATTTTAACAGATATAACTTGAACTTTTTGATTTTTCTGTATCAGTTTTTCACTTTATTGTAGAGGAATTTTGGTTCAGTCAACTCTGCTTTAGGTAAGTATTGTGTGTGTGGACAAACATTTACACACAGATCTCTTAACCGTGTAATTTAATTTGGGTTGAGGCCTGAAAACTAGACTTTTACTGGGACAATAAAAGTTATGGTAATATGGAGATATGGTGCAAAGGACCTTGCACTAATTTCATTGCTGAAAATGGACAATCCCTTTAAGATTTCTCTGCATTGAGATCAAAGATTTCTGTTAAAAGCATGCTAATGATACCTCGAAGGCCATGTGTTTAGTGTAAATGTCAGCTTGGAGCTGATGGAGACTACAAACATCAGACAGTTGTTATATTAGGATTCTAGGTCTCCAGTCCTATGAAGAATTAGAGTAATCCAAGAAAGCCCTCAAATTGATGAGTTTTCAATATTTAATTTGAATGTACAGTAGTTTTATTTTTATTATATTTTTCTCTCTTACAAGATTTGTCATGTATGTTAAACTTTAGTCCTTCTCTGTTTACAACTAGCTACCGAGCTATAGTGGAAGATGGAGACAACTCTTAGGCTAAGTTTACACCCACATTTGGCAGTTTCAGTTTCCTCTTCCATTATGAAATAGTGGAAAAAAATATCACAGCAGCCAGTGTCTTTTTTTGTGGTAACCAACCTTGCTTACATTGAAGTCAATAGTGAATGGAAGTTGAATGTAGACTTTCCATTAACTTTCTGTTCTAAAATGTAAAGTGTAATGTTAACTGGTGGTGGGGGGTATTTATCATCCATCATGATAGTGCAGTCGGATACATCAATAGGCTTAAGCCTCTTTATGTATAGGGTGCCTGGCTGTGCAGAATTTTATTTCTTTGACATGTCCTACCCATGTTTGAGAAGTTGCTGGTTGCAGCTAGTGCACCAGTGGGGGGACAGGAATACCCTTTGCCAGCCCACTCCCCTGCCAGCCGTGCCTCCCTTTACGTACGTCCATGTCTAAGGTGGCGGAAATGGGAAAATAATCGCAAGTGGTAGAGATACGCTAACATTTGCAATTATTTCAAGGCTTCTATGCATTTTTTGTGGTGGAGAAGTCCTGCTAAATACCCCTCTTAGTTATTTATTCTGCAGTCAATATACACAGTCAAAATCCATCATGATAAACCAGTGGCACTCACTCATAGATCCGGGCACTGTAACTGTGGTAATCCTCATATATTTGTTATCCATGGCCTCCTTCCTTCTAAAATCAATTTTTATAATTATGTCAATGTACATGAAGGGCTCTGGGGGTGTTACCAGAGCCCCTTCATGCTGTAGCTACACAGACTGTGAGACTGCTTAACCCTCCCCTCTGCTCTCTCAGCACTTCCCCCCTCCCTCTATCTGATGTAAATTCACTGCAGCGAAGGAGGTTTCAGCACATAATGGAAGGTGGGAAGTGCTCCTGCACACTGTAACATCCTATGAATCTGCATAATTAGCATAGTTTTAAATTTGATTTTAGAAGGAAGAAATATTAGCTTAGTCGCAGTACCTGGATCTATGAGTAAGTGTCCCTAGTTTATCATACTTGTTTGTGATGGTAGATTTCCTTTAAGTCTATAATAATTGTATGTGCCCTGAGGAGCAGTAGCACATCAGACTGTGAGATATATTTTCAAGACAATAGTTTTTCTTTTCAAGCTTCACGTCATGCAGATGCTTGAAAGCACATTTACCTCCCATCTGTTGAGTACAAGCCAAAAACCTCTATGCGCTGAGTAAATTGTCTGCACATGGTTCTAGTAAAAGGTTTAATATTATGTAAGACTTTTAATACCAAGATCTTAAGGCCTCCAACAGTCAGAATAGCAGTGATAACCATACAATGTTATATGGTAAATTTATTTCCGATTCTGTTGCAAATTATCTTTTGGATGCTTTAAAAAGAACTTTTCTGGAAAATATTGATTGCATTTTATTAGAGGAGACTACGTGGGTTTTAGGTTCTGTGCTTTCACAAGCAATCATGTTTACGATGCCAATCCGTAGCCAAATCAAAGCTCATATTTTTTTTTTTTATAAAAGGTTTAATAGAAATGTCTTTTGCTTCGACCCTAAAAGGAGGGTAATTTATCTTTTTCACTGTAAGTTTAACAATAACACAATTTAAAAAAAAAAAAAAAAAGGTATATAAATCCTTCCTAAAAGCGTTGTGCTAGCGCTGGGCCATACCAATTTCACCCAATAAATTTAAATTGCGATATTGATAAAATAAATATGAATATGATATAATTTCAGAAATATATACAAGGTTCTTAGTGTAAACTTTGATCAAAGTGTGCAGGCCCATCAAGCAACTTCATGATGATCTCATTCAGATGTGCCCCTACGGCAAGATTTTATTGTGTTGCGCTAGACACCGCTAAAGCAATCTCTGCGGGAGGATGTGCCAGTCCAAAATCATCAGCAGATTTCTTCACCTAATACAACAGAAGACCACAATTATAATGTTCCCTTTTATATAGCTTTTCACAAGTGATTGGGCTCTTGTTCACACCCGGGTGAATAGAACAGGCTAAAAATAAAAAAAATAGAAACCTTGGGATCCCAATCACAATGGCCTCAATTAGACTTTTTGGAAAAAATGCTGACCAGACTGTGGCTGCTTGAGACACAATGGGGGGATTTATCAGAAGTGTCTGAAAGCAAAATGGTTCTAGTTGTTCATGGTAACCAATCGAAGATCACCTTTCATTTTCTCACAGCTGTTTAAAAAATGACATCTGAGCCCTGATTGGTTGCCATGAGCAACTAGAACTGTTTTGCTTTCAGACACTTCTGATAAATCTCCCCCAATATGTCCCACGTCTTCCCAACTTTTTCTTTAAAATGAACCTGTCACCAGGAATGCAATTTTAAACTGGTCACCGTTTCCTATAGCCTATGCTATGCAGATTTTAAAAATGCCTTTGTCAGCATTCTGAATACTCCCACTACTTTATAAAACTTTATTTTACATTCCCTGCCAGCAGCATGTGGCAAATCCCAAAGGAAGGAAGGAGTGCGGCTGTAGCAGTCTCCTGCATACATTTTCCCTCTCCTCCACATCATTCCCCTCCATCCCCTGCCTGCTCAATGCAAATGACAGGCAGGGGGAGTGGCAGAGAAATCTGGATGAGTGTGAATCAGGTAATGTGACAAAAAGTTTTATAAAGTATTGGCAGTTTTCAGAATGCTGGAAAAGTATTTTTAAAATCAGCATAGCATAGGTTATTGGAACCTGTCACCACCATTTTAACCTTTTATCCAAAGCAGAAAAACCTTATACTGTAAGTACAAGGGCCTTGAAATTTCAGAGAGTTCACTTTTGTCGACACCAGCCCTAACAAAATATATATATTTCCTTTTCAATAGCACTGAAAACATACAATCATAGTTATGTTAGACCCCCTTTATATCTAATAGTCAAACAAGGCCTGCCACATTTTTACATGTTATACGACTCCCATTAAAAATTGGGAAGAAAAAAAAATTAGGAAGTGCTTTTTAATAGTCATTAACACAGCATTAATGATATATTAACATTTATGTGCTAAATTAAATCAATGTGTTAACACAGAGGAACAATTCTAAAAAATTAGGCAGGAAAATAAGTTTGTACTTGCCCAGAAACAACAGAATACTGGTCCCAAATTCTAAATGTGTTAAGAGTCAGCCAAGGTTACATTAATAATTAAAATGTGTGAAATAAGAAACAATCTCTCCATAATATTTTAGTAATTACATTGTGCCATTTTTAGTGTATACTGGATATTATTATTATTTATTTATTCCATTATGAGCACCATTAATTCCATGGTGCTGTAATATCAATAAGGGGTTCACATACATTACAGTAAGACAAGAACAAATGCAAGTGGAAGGAGGATCTGCCCGTGAGGGCTCACAATCTACATGAGAGGGAAGGTGGAGACACAAGGTGAGGGAGCAGCACAGTGCAGTTATTGGGCCACATTTATAAAAATTGTTGTGGTAGTTATTTGCCTGACTATACACTGTAAGAACGCCAGTTTTGTGTCGCAACTGCACTGTGTCCGACAAGACAGAAAAAATGTGCACCAAAAGGGGTGTTACTGCTTAGTAGACGCTTGCAACACATTTATTATTGAATGTAAAATGGAAGAAGTAGGATGGCACTCACCAAGGTTCACTGACGATCCTTAGACCATGTCGCAAAAACGAGTGTCTTTATTAGGCATCAAGGGAGTACATGCCAAGGGGAGGGAGGGGAGATGTTCCTCCTGTGGTGCAGACTGGAGCGACGGCCGTTTTGCGCTACATGCACTTCTTCCGGCTCATGTCTAGATCTGAGGGTCGGGGACTCTCCTATATGTAGGTAGCCACACTTCTGTGATGACCAAATTGGTCAAACCTGCGGGGTATGCTAACTAGCCATGTGTGAAAGGCATTCGCTGTTGGCCTCAATACTAAAAATACAGATTGAATGCTCCCTCTGATAGCAAGAGGAAGTACTCTAGGCATAATTAAAATACAACTATATCCAATTTAAATGTACGAGGGGCATATAGGTAGAGGTTTGTACCCCAATGGTGGCGCTGGGAGATCTAGTGTGCCTGTGCGGGGTCTGATAACACTGGGCTGCAAAATTACAGCTGTGGATCAACAGACCACGCAGAGGGAAACATGGTAATTATAGAGGCATATCCATGGTAGCAGAATGCACATATATAGGAAAGGCAACATACAACTCTTACTAGTGTGCTAAATAAAACACAATAGAATGATTGTGCATGCATACTGTTAAAAACAATCAAACAAGATCTTAAAGTTAGTTACCATTGTTAACACAAAATCGTTCATTCAACAGTTTACATGTTGCATAATGTTGCAACTGAGTGATCATATATCTGGAGGGGGGCTTTTAGACCTGTTCATCTGCTTGACAACAAACTTGTAGTGGTTTATTAGACCAATTTCTGATGACAGGTTCCCTTTAAGCTTTATAAAAGTTCTGAGTGGTAATGGTGCCTTTCAATGGATCCCATATGTGCTAATATGGTTATACAGTTGTATTTGAGAGGAAATAAACATGGAAATTCTTGCTCTGGAATACATTTTATTTGATTCATAAATAATACATTGTCATATGTTTGTACCATATAGTAGTGCAAAGTGCCTTTGGTTCCTCAGTACAGAACCATATGGATTATAGATGTTGTTATACAGGTTTAACGTACATGACTTTGGGAATGAGGTCACAAAATTGGCCAAAATTGGCGTTTTTATGCAGCGGAAGGAAGTTTGTATCTATTTAACCTTTTTCATTGCAAGGCAGCAATATTTATATGAACAGTGACATCACTGGTGACCTCCTGGAGCATAAGCTTAGTGGAGGCTAAGTGAGGCATGCAATACATTGGGGCCCATTTACTAAGGGTATGAATCGCGCACTTTCGTCGGGCTTCCCGAAGATTTCTGATTTGCGCCGAATTGCCCCGAGATTTTGGTGCACGCGATCGGTTTGTGTAGCAATGGCGCCGGCTTTCATGCGACAGAAATCGGGGGCGTGGTCGTCGGACAACCCAATGGATTAGGAAAAAACGCGGAATTTAAAAAAGAATTTGTGTCGCAAGATCAGCACTTACATGCACCGGAAGATGAAGGTGAACTCCGGCGGACCTTGGCGCAGCATTGACACCTGCTGGATATTGGGCGCACCTTAGTGAATCCCGGCAGACCCGAATCAGCGTCGGACAACGCACCTTGGGATCGCGACTGGACCGGGTAAATAAATGTGCCCCAGTGTGTACATTCAGCTTTGCCTCCAATGGCCTCCGCTTAACTACTTCTTTCCATCCTGCTCCCTCCTGTTTTCCATAGTATATAATGTACCTTATATACTCGAGTATAAGCCTAGTTTTTCAGCACAAAAAATGCGCTGAAAAACCCAAACTCGGCTTATACTCGAGTCAAAAAAATAAATATATCTAAACTCACCTTTCCGGCGACTCCTGTATATCTTCTGTGCGATCTGTCTGGCAGCGGCGGCAGGCTATATACACTGGGGCAGGGTCTGGCAGGCTATATACACTGGGGCAGGGTGCGGCAGGCTATATACACTGGGGCAGGGTGCGGCAGGCTATATACACTGGGGCAGGGTGCGGCAGGCTATATACACTGGGGCAGTGTCTGGCAGGCTATATACACTGGGGCAGGGTCTGGCAGGCTATATACACTGGGGCAGGGTGCGGCAGGCTATATACACTGGGGCAGGGTGCGGCAGGCTATATACACTGGGGCAGGGTCTGGCAGGCTATATACACAGGGGCAGGGTCTGGCAGGCTATATACACTGGAGCAGGGTCTGGCAGGCTATATACACTGGGGCAGGGTCTGGCAGGCTATATACACTGGGGCAGGGTCTGGCAGGCTATATACACTGGGGCAGGGGCTGGCTGGCTATATACACTGGGGCAGGGGCTGGCTGGCTATATACTGGGGAGGCTGTGACCAATGCATTTCCCACCCTCGGCTTATACTCGAGTCAATAGGTTTTCCCAGTATTTTGTGGTAAAATTAGGGGGCTCAGCTTATACTTGGGTCGGAGTATATACGGTATACTGCTCAGGTAGATGCTAGTTGTTTGCCAGTAAATTTCTATGGATATGCTCAGTAAAAGATGTGATGTGAATGTCGGCTTAGATATCAGCAAATTTTCAGAGAATATACTGCGGACCTCATGCTAAATAGTTAAAAATGTCATTATTTGTTAACTCCTGTTAGTTTATTTGATTTTTATGTTCTTAAATGGAAATAGATTGGAATTAAAGCTGTGAAGTTTTATCTCCTTTCTAGATATATCATTAATTTATATAATCATACAAGCACTACTGCACTGTGTGTTAGAGATGTAATTTTTTATGTTATATTTTATAGAATTCACCTGTAATCCGATTTTCTCATATTAACTTACTATGGAAATCAAGCTGTTCTAGCAGAAATTACTATCAAAACTGACATTTTCCATATAATTAATGAGATGTTTTCATAGCATCTTTGAAGTAAGCTTTAATTTGGGGGATTTAATTCATCTTAATAGAAAAAAAAGTGTTTGCGAGATAATTACTAATTAAGATATATTCAAGAAAAAATATCCAATGTAAAGTCCCTTAAAGTTTGAACAAGAAAAATTCTTGGCTTTACTAAAACAATTTTACCTTCTCTGCATTACCTTAAAGTAAACCTGTCCCCAGGATGTCACTTTCAGCTAGTGACACTATACTTATTTTAAAAATGCCTTTGTCAGTATTCTAAATCATTTCAATATGTCAGTATAAAACTTTATTTCACATTACCTGGCTCCTAGACAGCAGTGTTTGGTGAGTCCCACGAGGGAGGGGTGGTAGGCAGGGTGCCTGTGTCACAGTCTCCTCATCCAGCTCCCTCCCCACTTCCTGTCATGTGCATTGAGCATTTTTAAAATTATTACAACCGCACTCGGGGATAGTATTGAAGGTGCACAGGATTGTAATCCAACTCCCATATATATCTGGTAGTGTTGTGGTCCCTCTTATACATTTTACTGTTTTGGCTAAAGTCTACACTCAATGGTATTTTCTAAGTGATCCTGGACGTTACTGTCCTTGGGCTACTATACTGCGACATTTTAGGTTAGTTCCAGCATTGGTGGCATCATATCAACCACAGAGTAGTTAGGAGATAGTCAGGGTCAGAACAGGTGGATTCTTAATGTAACCCACAGAAAAGATTGTAGGTCAATGTGGGCAGCACAAAATAGCAGTTAGGACTAGTTCTGATCATCATGGGGAGGTGTGGGATACATAGTCAAGTCAAAGATTAAGTCACATTCAAGAACACTGGAGGCAGTCAAGAAGCAGTAATGCAGAAATGCAGAGCAACTATATGCTTAGGCACATTTCTGTGGGAGTAGCTAGCTAACCAAGGATGGTCTGGGCCTGTAAGGGGACAACAAAAGGTGCACTGGCCAAAAAGACAAGGTGCCCCCTAAGGCAGTACACAGGAGGAAGATGAGAGGGAAATATGTGCAGGACTTAAATAACTTGGCTTGGGGCCTGGGATAAAACACTGGTAGTCACAGGCCACCATAGTTACTGGTACTCACTGGTCCATCATTTGTCTTTACTTTCCTGTTCTTTCTCCTAAAACATAGGAAAGCTGTGAGTCATTCATTAAATGAAGAAACAGTGACTGCTGAGCGGGAAAATCTAGCCATTTTCTGTACCGTGTCCTGGACCATGAGAACAATCTGGAACCATTGTATCATGGTAAGCATGAAGTAATGTAAACATAGTATAGGTAGAAGTCATTGCTCATGACCCTTTCAAACATGAGATCAAGGGTCTTAGGCTCTCATTGATCTGTTACTGATGTGGGTCACATGATAAGACAAGATCCATAGTGTCCATAAATACAAATGATTTGTTATAGTTAATCTATTACTATGTATCTCTTATTTGTTATTGGCTTGTTACCTTTCCTGGTGGGCATGATTTGGTTGCTCTTCTCTCATTGTACCCATTGCACTGCACACTCTGCAGGACCTGCAATCATCACTGAATAACTTTTCTGTCTGTTTTTTACTACTGGCTGTTCTCTGAATAAGTGTACTGGATATCAATTCTGACCTGTTACTGTACTTTGACAACCCATGTCTACCTACCATGATCTTTCCCTTTTCCTAACCATTCACTATCTAACACACTCATTCTTTGCAATGGCGTCTTTAGACCTATTTGAATCTGCTGTCACAGGGAATTCCAGATTCTTATATATGTTGATTGGTGAAAATGAAAATGGGCGGCACGGTGGCTGTGTGAGTAGCACTTCTGCCTTGCAGCGCTGGGGTCCTGGATTGGATGTTGGATGCCAGTTAGTATGTTCTCTCCGTGTTTGCGTGGGTTTCCTCCGGGTACTCCGGTTAGGTTGTTTAGATTGTGAGCCCCAAGGGGACAGGGACCAATTTGACATGCTTTGTGCAGCACTGCGTAATCTGTGTGCGCTATATAAATAAAGAATTAGTATTATTATTAATATTGGGTACACAATACGATAAAATGGTGATGCACTTATTCACATGCCTTTTCATCCTGCAAGTAGATGTCACTACTTCTAAGTGAATAGTATCTTTAAATTACTTTTGTTAGTAAAGACATATATCCCTATGTACAAGATGGGGGATAAATGTGTTATTGCTGGGACCCATGCCTGGTCTTTTGCTATATGCTAAGGTTCTTTTCTAAGATTTTAGAAAGTAGACCACCACTTTGATTTCTACGCAAGCTAATATGGTCAACCTGCTATAACCCTATATTAAAATAATATTGTCCATATTCCGTTCCATTATTCAATTAGATCTAATAGTAAACCAACATTTTGGGAAAAAAAAGATCTGCCAATGGAATAAAATCTCCTAAAGTCTGGTGCACATAATATAACTGGTCTTTAGCTATTAAACTCGCCTAACTACACAAACCTCTGGATAACAATATACACTTTTCTGCTGTTATAAAAAGGGTTGGCAACAAGCCTTTCTACGTTAACCATTTTATCTTAAAAAGTAATAGAGCCAAGGAGATGAAAACACTCAATCTAGGTTCTTTTTTCCCCCAATTATTTGGAAAGGAGTATTTTTTTATAGCCAGATATGCTTTATTAGTGTCAAGATGCTGTAATCTTTTTTTGGTGGATACATTTTCGGAATACAGTTTTGCCTACAGCTAGATCTGACAAATACAGTACAGCAGTGATTTTTTTCCCATTTACGTGTGACAATTACATAAAGAAAGCATTTATGATAATATGTTATAATACACTTTGACAAGAGATGCTTGTGGCTATTTTTAAAAAAGGAAATATTTTCTTCTCAATTGACTGGTGTTTTTCCTTATCTGTGTCATTCTTAGCTTACATGCCCCCGGTTACGGAGAACGTTGTAGGCTTGACTATGGTTTACATAAGCTTAGCTTCAACTTTTAATATATGTACAATATATTCTGTGTTTTATTTTAAAAAGTGTTGTTACTGTTCTTACTGTGTTAAGTAAGTGAGAGTTAAAGCAAATGGGGCTCATTTACTAAGAGCCAAAATCGCTCACTTTCGTCCAGGGATTTTGGCGCACACGATCAGATTTTGGCGCATCGGCGCCTGCCTTCACGCGACAGAAATGGGGGGGGGGAATGGTTACATGTATGTTGCATGGAATTTTGGAGTAAAATATATGAATAAGAATCTGCACTGTAAGACTGAGAGAGATGTTAAACATGTATTACATGTATTTTCCCTGCTATGTTCAAAAAACTAGGAAAACCAACTTTCAAAGTTTAAGTCATCTCTGTTGCCCATGAAACTTTCCCATCCGGGTTGTATAGTCATGAAGTACTGCAGGTTAAATTATACTTTGGACAGATGATTTTGTTGCTCTAAAATGTCTAATTTGAGTTCTCGCCTCTACATGTAAATTGGTCTGTCAGGAGATGAATAATAATTTAGTTGTCTTATACGTAACTGACTTCAGATCAAATCAAAGTATCATTTCAGTATCAAAATGGGAAAAGTATCAAACTAGAAAGCTCTGTGCTCTAAAAAAGTTATGATCACAGTAATATTTTGTAAAAGACCAACTGTAAAGTTTTTTTTTGCTTTTCACAAATCAATAGCTCTTGGGATGTAGAACAACATTGCCTATTATCTTTGTTACCTATATCCAGCAGTTTCCTTGCTATATCCCTCAGATTATCTCAATGCTGCAGTAGCTGCTTCCTCTGCCTGTGCCGACAAGCCCTGGAGTCCACCTGATATACAAATCTACAACACTATGGTCTCAAAAGGGGAGAGGGGCTGATACTCCCTGTTCACAGAGGAGGAAGTCATGTGACAGAGCTTTCTCTGTGTATGTAGCAGATCTGGATGTGTTCAGGACAGAGATGTCTCGTACAAAGAATAGTGAGGTACAAGATCTACAGAATATTTATCTGTCTACTTCCTCTTCTTATGTTGTACCTTTCCCACACATTGTCATCAGCAGTATCAGCCCTCTGCAGATAAGCTATTATCCCTTAGTGCTCACAGAGCACAGGCTATAGTCTTCATGTACTAATGATTTTTACCACTTATGACATGTTCCCTGCACCTCCATGTGATGGAAGCTACCAGGCTAGTCACTATATACATCCTGTATGTGTAGTGTGCAGTGTTCAGTGGATTTATTTGTAGGAATATCACTGGATTTTCTTCTAAATTACTTTGAGAGAGAACACAAGGCAAACTAATTGAGCTAATCTGCTTGAGGGCAGATACAGGAAGACCTTAGTCTCCGCCCACTTCACCTCTGGTGAGAAAGATTTTTGTCAAACACTTTCAAAATGGTAAATGCTATAACTTTGGAAATAAATGAATGGCGAGCAGAGCAACATGGGCATCATGCTGCTTGTTTTTAAAGTGGGAATCACATATGATAATTTGGTAAAATCATTAAAACTTTACAGTTACACTTTAATTGTTAATAAAAAAAATATATTACATATAAATTTGCTGTATGTGGTGTACATGAGACCCCAGAAGAGCTTCCTTCTGTTCAACAATGCCCAGTGTGACTAAAGTTATATCTAGATCAACCTTTTTGAAGTGGGATAATCTCAAAGGGCACTTATGTTTCATGGAGCCCAAAGGCTCCTCATCGCATACAAATTGACCAAGATTAAATAAAACTCCACAGGGTCAATTGGAGCACCGTAAGCATATTTGCATTGGTAGCTGGGAAGAAAACTTTAAGGACATCCACCCCCAGATGGATTGTATACCCAGCACACTGACATGCTTGTGTGTGCCCCCTATGCCAGGATCTGCTCTTATTTTAGCTTCTATCCAGGTTTTTACCAAAAAAGGGCTCTTAAAATTATGCAAATGATTAACATCTATATAGCCTGGAGCCCCTCAGGCTCATAATTTTTAAAGTATTTTTTTCCCCCTAAAAATAAGAGAATTTGAAGTTTAAAGAAGAATTCATCCTGCCAGAGGGAGCATACACCGGCATGTCAGTGTGCTTGGCTTACAATCCTTCATCCTGGTGGTAGATGTCCTTTAAGGAAATCTACCAGTAACTATAAGCCAAATTAAATTCAAAATAATCACCCATCCTCCTGTTTATCTTGATCCCGGCACCTGTCCTCTTTATTTAGATCCACTGGGATCACTTGAAAAACAGGGAGATAACGTCACCTCCCTCTCCAACATGGGAGAGGGATGTGGCGAGACGCCTGAATAATTAGCATCCCGGAGCATCGGACATTGTGTCCCCGTGCTCTGGCATGCTTTTTATAACCCTTTTTTTAAGCGATCCCTGGGATCAAGATGAAGAGGAGTATAACATAGTATTTTCAGTTTAATTTGGCTTACGGTTGCTGGTAGATTTCCTTTAGGTTATGACTTTATTACTTTTCATGCAATAACTTTAATGAGCTGACGTAAACATTAAATTGTGATTTTTTTTTTTACTTTTTAAATTTGGTTTAGAAATAAAGAAAAACCGTACATGTCCCATTGGCTTTATAACTATGGCATCATTTTTCTGCTATAGTTTTTGTAAAATTAAAATGTGATGTAGTTATGAATCAACTAAAAATAAAACTGGAACTGGATGACTTATTCTTTATATGAGGAATCGTATATGATTAATATTCTTTTATATATGATATTAAAAGGACTAAAACTATGAGCAGCTTGCGCTAATAAAGTTTAATCTTATGTTCCATTCAATGTAATATCAGCTCCATAACATAAACAACAAATGCTTTTCAATTCTATATTCAGAAATAATTGTCACATCTGTTGATCACAAGAAACAGGGAACCTTACTGTTCACTATAATTTCATGCAAATGTAATCAAATTCAAGTAATAAATTTCAAATAAAAGCAATATATTTGGGTTTTATAACGTTTGAAACCAAGTAAGATTCAGCTCCAGACCAGAAGATTCATGGGGGTAGTGATCTTGTGCAAAAATAAAAATTTTTGCCACTGTTGCTTTTTTTCGATTTTTGTGTTTTAATTTTTTCCTCCCCTTAAAAGACATGGGGGCACATTTACTAAGGGCTTTGTGCCAGTTTTCTGTTGGACTTGGCACGTTTTTTTTTTAACTGCTTGCACAGGTATTGAAGAAGTGTCTGTTCCACATTTGTGTCGCACGCAACCATTTTGTGTCGTGGTTGCACAATTCTTCATGTGACACAAATTTCTGTCCTGAAGGGGTTGTTCCAGTGCACAGTCGAAATTTATCATGCCAAGTCGGACAGAAGTGTGTTGTACGCCCTATGTTAAAGGTGCACCAAAAGAAAAGTTGGTACACTCTGTTGGGGTGGTGCAGGGGGCGCCAGATTCATGCAGAACGTGCGGCAGAAATCATGAATATGTCGCCCTCTGCACTATACACAGGCAAACTCCACATAGTGAAGTTTGCACTGTTCTTAGTAAATGTGCAACACAGTTTTTTTATTTTTCAATTTACTGAGCTGTATGAAGGATTGCTTTCTGAATAGGAAATTATAGTTCCTGATGTTAGTTTTTAATATCCCATGCAAAATACCGGGAAGTTGGAAAAAAATCATTGTACAAATGGCACCTCCCATTTATTCTTTGGGTAGGGACAATCTGGTTGATACATAATTTATATAGGGTTTACTATATTTTAGTACATAAAAAAAATCTGGAAAACTGCTGTATGTGGCTGAATGACAGGTCTTGGAGTCCCAACTGTCATGGGAGCTGATTGCCGCCAACCCCCCCCCCCTCACCCAACACTTTGAGTGATTTTTAAATGGCATGGGTGGCTTTGCCTCTAGCATTTACATGCATAAAATCCATACCAAAAATCCCTGACTGTGCCTATTGCATTATTAACCAATATGGTAAGATCTGCTAGCAGAGATTCACAAAAAAAACGTTAGTGAAAATTGACATTTTGGTAAGCTGGCTGAATAGGGAAGATGAGAAACATAATGAGGTAGAAAGATTATAGGCACAAAGCACTCATCACTAAGGCATCAAATTTATAGAATGCCATAGCGCTTAAGACAGGGGCAGATTAAGACTGCCATGGGCCCTGGGTTGTATGAATATTATAGTCTAGGATTCACTTCCTACATACGGTACTAGAAAGTTTTTTAGGAAATGGATGGTGCATCCTTTTTGCCTGCTTTCAACTCGTTTTAAGGACCTTTCAAAGGTCCTGAAATGGCTCTTGTGTACTTGAGAGTAGGAACAGATGTATGAGGATTTTATGGGTGCAGGTCTTTCCCATTATAAAATTTGGTGGTTGGTTTGTATGGTCCAGGCCCCTTTGAAGTCTTGGGCCCTGGGCTGCCACCCCAACCACTTCTGTTATAATCCACTATTGGTCTTATTGGAGAGGGTGGGGAGGGTAAGAGGAGGTGGGATCACGTAAATCTTTTAGCTTACATATTATTTATCTCAATGTATCCTCCTTCCCTTTTTTATGTATTCATATTCCTTTTCCTCTTTTTTGGATGTATGGATCTGTAAACTTATGCATATGAATAAAGGGGTTGGGTTGGAAACCTGTCATGTATTGCAGAGGTTAGCGGTGGGTGTTTGCTGGATGATGTTTTTTGTATAATAAAATCTTCAGATTTTTATAGCACAAACATGTTATAGTTTTTTAGTATTTCACAATCAAAATTGCAACTCAGATTTCCACTATGTTTTCTTTTTAGTTTGGGAGGACACTTGTATAATTTTGTGCATGTTGTTTAACTTGGAAGAGGGACTTCTTGCATCATATACCACTATGATGCAATGAATCCCGAATTGACACTGTGGATGATCTGTGAGAATTGACCACTGCACGTCAGTGCATCATTATAGGAAATTTCCCTCCAATGCCTCCCAAAGTATAGGCTCCCTCACACCCTGACATTAACCACCAGTGTTAATGTGGACAATTAGACTATAGTAGCCACAATTCCCTAAACAATTCTGTATGAGTTTAAGAAGCAACAGGGGAATTGTATTTAAACGGCTAGTAGTAACCAGTTCTGAATAGTGAAATTTCAAAAAATATAACTTTTATTTTTACATTCTAATCTCACATATGACAAACATTTAAAAACACTTAAAACCGCACAGTAAGTATGTGCAATGTTCCAGGCATGAACTGTTTTAATGTGTCTCCAGTTCATGCAATGCACAACCTATCCCCTAGTGTGTCTATAGGCGGTGGTGACCTATGCATGCTGTGAGGTATGGTGTGAGCATGAATTGTATGTCCTATATGTTAAATATTTGGATGTATTCTGCTCCCAGGTTCAAAAACAGCGGCATGAATAAAAAAATATATTTCAAAAGTAATTAAAGGTCAGATATCACCATGTCCAATAGAGAGGGATAGGGGCTCAGCTCCCCACGCGTTCCACCACTGTTTGGCTTCCTCAGGGGTAAATGTTTTTTGCTATGGGTGCAGTATTTATCCTCAAATGTGAAGATATTAAAGTGGTCTCACCTATGTAGGTTGCTGGCGTTGGTCGGCCGTGTGTGCTGGGATGGTGCTGCGGTGCAGGCTGACCGTGCATGCGCCGGCCGAAGTCCCGCGAGACGGACACAATCCTCCACCTCCTACTTGCGTCCGCCTCACGTGACCCGACCGACACACCCCCGGCCAGCCCCCCCGCGTGTGTGTTGCCTTGGTAGCACTACCGTGTTTGTTTGCCTGGGTGGAAAGATGAAAGAAGTATCCTTATGGGATGTCACTTATAGCAAAGGTATGTCAAAAGTTGCATAGTCTTTTTGCATGAGGATGGTAACTGATGGACATATGTTAAAGGGTTATACATGTTCTTATGCTGGTGCTCTGTGTTGGTTTATGAGTTCGTTAGAATATAAGAGCATATGTGAAGAATACACCTTAAATGTATTCTGTAAATTAATACATGAAAAAAAAAAATTTTCATGAAAAATTTTGTGCATAAACAATCATTAATATTAGGTATCATGTAGGATACATGGTATAAAATAAATATGTTTATAAAACATTAAATGTATTCTGTAAATTAATACATGAAAAATGTATGCATAAAAAATCATTATTATTAGGTATCATGTAGGGTACATAACAAATATGTTTATAAAACAATAAAGTCCCTTCCGTGGGTTGTACTTGCATGGTGCCATTGTGAAAAAATGTTAGTTGTGCACCTG
Organism: Engystomops pustulosus; assembly: GCF_040894005.1. Taxonomy (NCBI): domain Eukaryota; kingdom Metazoa; phylum Chordata; class Amphibia; order Anura; family Leptodactylidae; genus Engystomops; species Engystomops pustulosus. Next base: position 45,094,838 of record NC_092411.1, on the reverse strand, counting down.
ATTTCCAAAAATTTGTTGTGAATTGTGCCTCCAAAAAATCTTCATTTTCTTTTATTGTGGATGATTGCTTTTTCATTGCTTGATTTTGGTGTCTTGTGATTTGTGCTTTGTCCCATTTTTTTCTCTCGTTTTGTGATGTAGCCCATCTCAATTTGTGAAGTTTTGCTTTGGTGCCTGTGTGGAAAAAAGAAAAAAGATCACAGAAAAAAATAATCAAAAGTAAGTGACATAACATGTGAGATATCTAGCATGACGCGTCTGATCATAAGGACCTGACGTAGTCTGTGGTGTGTGATTAAAATGCCTGTTTTGGCATAAAAAGTGCCTGCTGTTTGTTAAACTGTGAATCTAGGCCCATGTGTCTATAGGGTTTAGTTGTAGTTTTTTATTTTGCTGTGCCCTACTTTCATGTTATAATGTCTAAGACATGTATCTCGCCTATATTGATTACGCCATTTGCTATATAAAGTTTTATCTTTATCTTGTACTATGTTGTTATATTTAATGTACATTATACCGGTACCTGTTTGTAGTAACCTGTGAATAGCCATTCTTCATTCAGTCCTTCCGGTGTCATTGTTTTGAGATCATAAATCCATCTGGATTCCTTTTGCAGCAAGATGGGCGTGATTTTCCCCCCTCTAATATTTGTGGTAATTTTTTCCAGTCCGTAAATTTTTACATTTTTATAAGAACTATTATGATGTTTCAGAAAATGCATGGCTACTGAAGTCAAGTGCTTTTCATTCTTAAAATGTCTTCTAGCTGTGTTGATAGTAGAGAAGTGTTGTTGTATACGTTTCTTGAGTGGTTGTGATGTTTGTCCCACATAGATTTTTGAACATGGGCATTTGATGGCGTAAATAACATTTTTTCTTTTGCAGTTAATGTAGTCCCAGCACACACGGCCGACCAACGCCAGCAACCTACACAGGTGAGACCACTTTAATGTCCTCACATTTGAGGATAAATACTGCACCCATAGCAAAAAACATTTACCCCTGAGGAAGCCAAACAGTGGCGGAACGCGTGGGGAGCTGAGCCCCTATCCCTCTCTATTGGACATGGTGATATCTGACCTTTAATTACTTTTGAAATATATTTTTTTATTCATGCCGCTGTTTTTGAACCTGGGAGCAGAATACATCCAAATATTTAACATATAGGACATACAATTCATGCTCACACCATACCTCACAGCATGCATAGGTCACCACCGCCTATAGACACACTAGGGGATAGGTTGTACATTGCATGAACTGGAGACACATTAAACCAGTTCATGCCTGGAACATTGCACATACTTACTGTGCGGTTTTAAGTGTTTTTAAATGTTTGTCATATGTGAGATTAGAATGTAAAAATAAAAGTTATATTTTTTGAAATTTCACTATTCAGAATTGGTTACTACTAGCCGTTTAAATACAATTCCCCTCTTGCTACTTAAACTCATACATAATTAACCACCAGTGAACAGTATCTCATCAAACTGCATGAAATGGCAGTTTCAGGTGCTTAATAAATAATCAGCAAAATGTTCAACACTTTCTATCAGATCATCAACATAAAGAGACTACCTTAAGCTGTATAGCACCATACATGGTATTGAAGCTGTGCTTGGTATTGCACCCCAACACCATTCACTTGAGGTACAAACAGGAAATAGGAGGGATGGGCATGACATAGGGCAATGCTGTGGCTGAGTGGTTTGCACTACAGCCTTGCAGCGCTGGGGTCCTACGTTCAATTCACATCCAGGTCAACATATGCAAAGAGTTTGTATGTTCTCTCCGTTTTTGTGTGGGTTTCCTCTGGGTTTGATTCCACACTCCTAAACATACTGGTAGGTTAATTAGATCTTGAGCCCCATGGCATGATCTGTGTATGCTATATAAATAAAGGAATTATTATTATCACAGACCTGGGAAAGGGGATAAATGGCTACTGTAAAGCAGTTGATCAGCAGAGTATCAGCCACTTGACATTGATATTGTTTAATCACTTTCTAAATAACACATGCTTATTACCTGATAAGTATAGATGTTTTACAATGCAACCTATAAGGTGAGATTCATGAAAGTGCTTGAACAAAGTTGTCTTGAAAAAGTGCAAAAGTGACAGGCCCTAAGGAACGTTGAACAGCTGTCTGAGTCTTTCGGCTTTACTAAAGTAACACTTTAAAACTTGTAATTTTTTTTTTCCTATATAAAATCGTGCACTGTAACATAAGCAAACAGTGCTAATTCAGCGATGCAAAGTGATTAATGAACCTTATATGTGGGAAGGCATCTGAGTTACTGAATCACAAAAGCCTAAATATGAATCATGAGACCGATTTTATTAGCACCATTTGTCTTAGGAGCGCATAATTAGCCATATTAATACCTGTGTCAAATCCAGGAATTGTTTGCCAAGTTCATCAAATTAGGAACTTTCTCCTTTGGTCACATAAAGTTTTTGACTCTTAATATTTTATGTAAGCAATAAAATAATCCACATTTGATTAATGTAAGGACCTTTTTTCTAAATGTAAAAAGATAGGGGTGTAAGCCGAGGTACCTAATTATACCACAAGAAACGTATTGACTTGCGTATAACCCTAGGGTTGGAAATGCAGCCACTACTCTCTAATAAAATATGCAGAAGTCTCCCCTCATGAATGAAAGGTCCACAGCAGCCCCTCCGATTAATAAAATGTCCAGCAGAATGTCTAGCAGAGCGCCTCCATTAACATAATGTTCAGCAGAGTGCAGTGCCCCCATTAACATGATGTCCAGCAGGGAACCCCCATTAATATAATGTCCAGCAGAGTTCCCCATTAATAAAATGTCTCAAAGAGTGCACCCATTAATAAAATGTCCAGTAGAGCGCCCCCATGAATATAATGTCCAGCAGAGTGCAGTGCCCCCATTAATATAATGTCCAGCAGAGTGCACCCATTAATAAAATGTCCAGCAGAGCGCCCCCATGAATATAATGTCCAGCAGAGTGCAGTGCCCCCATTAATATAATGTCCAGCAGAGTGCACCTATTAATATGATGTCCATCAGAGAGCCCTCATTAATATGATGTCCAGCAGAGAGCACCCATTAATAAAATGTTCAACAGAGTGACCCAATTGATATAATGTTCAGCAAAGTGCCCCCCTAAAAAAATAAACTTAGTACTCACCCTCCGAGTCCTCTTCTCCCCGCAGGACCTCTTCGGGTTCCTGACCGCTGCAGGAGATGCACTTGCAATCTGCCAGCACACAAACTATGATGTTAGGGGGCCGCAACATATCGTTTCTGTGACGGCAGATCGCATAAACATGCATCTGCCAGAGCGTTCAGGAACCCAAAGAGGTTCTCCAGGAGGAAGAGGATGCTGGGGGTCAGCGACAGAGGATGAGTACTAAATTTACTTTTTCTATATACTCGAATATAAGCCGTGTGGAACTTTTTCAGCACAAAAATGTAGGGAAAACTTTGGACTTATTCTTCCAAGTGGAATTGCTCATTCAATAGTCCAAGTGGATCAGATGGAATATTATTTTTTTTATGTTCTGACAATAAAGATAGGGAAATATCAAAATTATTTCTGCAATTCCTCTAATTTTTCCTAAACCAGGCAATGAGGCTAGTGTCATAAACATGCACCACACAGGAATCAGACATATACCATAAAACCTGACAGATCATGTGGGGGGTTTCTACCCAAACACATTACAGAGATCAGAAACAGGTGGTGTCCTGTATAGCTGAGGTTACATTTCAGAATCCCTATCTTGCAGTACACAACAAAGAAATATGTGTAGTAATTCAGTAATTCAGCCAACTCTATGCAGGTCTGTGCTGGTATGGTTGGAACGGCAACTGAATGGCATCTCAGTAACAGGTAGCAATTATTACTACTGCTATTGTCATGTTAAGTATGTGTGTGTACAGGACATTATGAGGAAAAAGATAGATAAAAGACCAATTTTTTTTAAGATCCCCACAAAGCAAGATATTTTTAAAGAACATTAATATACAACTATCCATCCTCTTATCATCACAGGTAGGTGGGCTGGGGGGGAAGGGGGGTTGGAATCCTTCTTACATGGAAGTTTCCCTATCCTGTAGATAATTGTCATTCTTTGCAGATCCCTAGTAGATAGGTTGATTGCTTGCATTGTTTGTACTCTTTTATATCAGTTTATTCTATTACATTTTTATGCTAACCCCTTTGTTTGTCCTTTTTTTATATTAAAACTTCACTTTTATAAGAACCTTTGTGTGCTTTAATGATTCCATGACCTCAGGAGATGCATTACCTAATTTGATTTCTTTAACCTAGTGAATAATATTATACTCGTATTTGGGTAATTGTATAATGCAAGGTGTCTCGCATGCATAATATGACAAGTGGTGGCATCTAAAATCATTTAGGTCCAGTGTGGCCCAGCAGACTCCCTTCCTGAACCTAAGTCTGTGAGCCTGATTCCCAAGAGCATGGAGCCAAGGAATATTTCCGGTGGGGCCAAAGGGGCAGGGGGAACATCAAGCACTAGTGCATGATGGGCAGCATGTGATACATCCCTCCCAATGTTTGCTATTTGTCAAGTGGCATTCTTGTCTCGGACTTGGCTATGCATTGTATGAGATTGAAGATTGCAACAACCAAAATTGCACAAATGTCAGTTTGTTGTTATACCAGAAAAAAAATCATTCTAGGAACAGTAATTTACTGGGGCGATATTAAAGGGGTCATCTCATGTATTGCAGTTATGAGAAATCCTCAGCACATATCATGAGAAAACTTTTCGACCCTCGCCGTTTTCTAGATAGTATGGTCCCCAGACATATGGCTATGTCATATATATATATATTAGTATATATATGGATAAAGATAGCAGAGTATATGTCAGAGATAATAGACTGTACATGAGAATTCACTTCAATCTAATGATAACTTTTATAATAATATTTTTCCTTTTTTCCATATGGGTTTTTAGACTAGCAATTCTCCAAGGGACAGGATTAAAAGACTTTTACTGTAAATGTCTTCTGTTTTACACCATATCCTCTTATGTATCAGGAGTCAGGTTAACCTGGAAGACAGCAAACTGTTCCATTCATTTTCTCTCTCAATGCAGTTTTGGAGATTTGGAAGAGAGAGAGATAAAACAACATCACACTCTATTTTTTTTCCCTTCAAACACTGTGGATAGATCAGCAACACCAAAGTCGTGTCGCATGTGGAAGGAAATGATATGTAGAGCAGAAGCAACTGCTAATGTACATTGAACAGCGCTGTTGTAGTCTCTATTCCCTCTTTACTTTCATTTGGAAGCAAGAAGTACAGCTTCATGTTTAACCAGTGGTTATCAAGATGTGAAGCAACAGGCACAAAATCTGGGAAGATGTGTGTTATATGCAGTACAATGCATGTGGACAAGATTATGAAAAGTGTCCTGGAAAAAAATCTGTGCACAAAGAGAAGTGTGCAGCATTTTCATGCACAGCTGATATTATCCTTTCAATTCATATGGTACTGCATATTTTTTCAGGGCATGGGGATGTTTGGTGGGCTCATAGGGGCTCATTTACTAAGGATCCGCAGACCGCACTATCGTCGGAAAGGGGCGTTCCAGTGCGTACTCGCAAGACCAACGGAAATGTGAGCACTCCCCTTAAACTGAGTACACCAGAAAAAAACTGGTGCGCACAGTTTATGGACTTCAGGTGCCTGCTGTGTGCACTGAGATCTGTCGCCCACTGCACAATAGTGCGGCAACTGCACGATTAGTAAATGTGAGCCATAGTAACCCACATTAATCAAAAACAGTACAAACTGTATGATGTGCAGGTGCCTGTGTAGTGTGCAGGGTGTGTCAGGCTCATGAATTGTGGCGCACGTTCTTCATAAATCTGGCGTCCGCTGCACTGCTCTGAAAGTGTGTACCCTTATTTTTTTGGTGCACTTTATTAATTTGGCAGTATTGAGTATTGGCAGTATTGGAGAAAATTGTCTGACTAAGCAGTAACTCGCCCCTTTAGGTGCACATTTTTTCTGTCTGGTTGGACACAGAGCAGCCACGACACATAGCTGGTGCAGACACTTTATAAATCTATGTGCAAACAGTTTACACCTTCTAGTGCAAAGTCAGACACAAAACTGGTGCAAACGCTTTAATAAATGTGGGCCAGAATGTCTACAACGGACCTGGCTGCTGCAAAAATGTGCCGAATGGCTTCTCCTTTGGCTACAGGTAGGCAGCCTACAAAGACAATTTTCATTGATGATCTGACTCTGTAGGAAGAACCTCTGCCATGCAATGCTGGGTCCTAACTTATTAATATTAGGACTGATTCACTTTTTTTTTCACATTAGTGATTTTTCCATAAGTCCATTCTGGCTTATGGACTCCTACAGATTGGTTTTTCTCTTCCTGGCTTCAATGTTCTCTTCAATGTGCTTTTTAACACTTCAGTATTTTTCCATCCATTTACTTTTTTGTTCACCGACAACATTGGAACAGTGGAAAAATACTAAATATCATTAAGCTAGGAAAAACAGTCTGTAACTGTCCATAAGCCAAAAAATGCTAGTGTGAATCCGCCCTTAATTTATAAACTTAGAAATAAGTGTGACTTCCTTAAAAGGGACCTTATAAATGTTGATACATTGTAATGTCCGAATATGATTAAAATAGTGCATGAGATTAACTTGTATTTGTGCCTGCTCATGAGCACGTACAGAAAATTGCTGAATTATATTAATTAAGATTCACAAATCTACCAGTGAAAGTTGTTCATAGGCTTGGGCTCTCCCATTAACATAAATGGTGCATGCTTGTATTAATGGGCCAGGGTTATAGATCTGAAAAATCTTAACTGGTTTATTTAGAAATTGAAGGACAATCATTTTAAAAACCCAGAGATTTTCATGCAAAAGTTAGTTACAATTCTAATATAAGAACAGAAGTTACAGAAGTAGTAGGAATACAAAGCCAATGGACAACACAAAGTAGATGACACAGACTATAGCACTCACCAATATTTTTGCTGTACCACTGATGACAATATGTGGCATTAGGATACACTGCTATTCTAGCCATGCGTGCAGTTCAATCCTATCCAATGGGCGCTAATAACCAAACACTTTATTGGTACTTGTGAAAACAAATTTGGCTGTCTATTAGCTATCAGTATCTTGCAGAAAACCAGAGATAAACCACAGGGATAGCACATGGGGGTGGGCATTTATCATTGTTTGTATGGCAGTTTTCTCCACCATGCCAACTATATTCCACTTGTTTTGTGCGTTGAGGCACAGGTTAGAGTGCAAGTCTATGGTAGGCAGGGTCTGGCATAGAATTAATCGTGGAATTGTGCACCAGATACACTAAAAGGCTAGAGCACCTTAGTATATCCGGGACAACGTGCAAGGCGGGGGGAGCGTGTGCCAGCTCTTGATAAATTCCCCCATGGTGTAATTTATGGTAGAATCCTAACAAGTTTGCCCCTCATATTATAGGTGACTTTTTTGATTCATTCATTGAGACACTGAATTGCATTAATACAGTGTATTAATTTTATTAATATAGTAGAAAGTTAGGGGCTGGGTTCAAAGAAGAACCATATAAGTTAGTGCACAGTTTTTTGTTGTAAATTTTACTATTACTTTATTTGTATTTCATAAATAAAATTATCGTTGTGTTTTGAGGTTTTATTGTTTTTGGAAATCTACTGTTAACAATCAGCTCTTCCTGATCCATTTTCATACTACATTCATTTAATAATCCAGCTGCAGAACATGACAATAATATAACATGACCTAAGCTGTGACATACAGTGTATGTGTGTAGTATAGCTGACCCTTACCTCTATGTTCATTATCATAGAGGACTAATTAGGTGCCTTTGGAAAAAAACATATATATATATATTCTTTCTTGTAATTAATAAGAATCTTTAAATTGACAAGACTTCACAGTGTTTGCAAATTACGGCGGATAATTAGTGGATTAAGCATACTTGAAAGGTTATTAATTAGAATGCAATTATATGATTAGGGCACTAGTGCAGCGCTGTGGTTTCCAGGATGCCCATTTAACCCTTTCAGCGCATTTGGAATTTTGACATTTTTGAAAGTGCAATAATGTCATTAATAGCGATATTCTGCTCAAGTCTTTGTGTCACTACAAAGCAAGTGCAAACATATTTAGAGCATGTATGTAACATGATAATATGATTAACTTATTTATAACCAACATAATTAAAAGAATTGCTTAATATATGCATTTATAATAATAATAATAATAAAAGTTTCTAGGTCCTTTACTATAGTATGTAGTGACCCCTATTTCTCCTGTGTGTGTTTCATGATATATTGGGTGTGTGCAAGATCACGGATGTGACCATCCTCAGCATGAATCTGATAGCATGCAACACAGTGATATCACCCACAGGAAATCATTGAAATCAATGGAAAAGGGAAGGACAGATGCCACTTTCAATTGAACCGGTTAAGTGAAATTTATATCTATTACCGTACATTCATGCACATAAACGTTGTTTTTGTCCGTGTACAATTTGATTCAATGAACTGTACACCGACTGATTAATATCTATGGGTTCATCGACATAGCCATATTCTCCATTGTCCGGTGTGTGAGCCAACTACCAAAACTCCAATTTTTTCAACATCTGAGCAGACTTCACATAGCGATTATACAATGGACCCCAAAACAATAATCTCAATTGACCCTTCTTTTCAATTTCCTGTGCTGCCATTCAAAGGGGAGATCACTTGTTTACATGCTTGGCACATTGCTAACTGGAGTAGTAATCGTCGATAGTTGTAATAATTTGTACAACCCAAAAGGATGACAAATAGGATAAAGCCCCAAAGTAACCATAAGGAAAGCTGTGTGTCCCCATGAAGGAGGTGTGGATTTTATAGATGGAGTTAGATTAGTTAGTTAGATTAGAGTTAGGTTTTGTAAGTTTAACCAATACTTTAAAGGATTCCCCCCCAACCACTTAGATTACCCACCCCACTTGACAATTGTTTGATAAGAACTGTTAGTGTTAATGAAGTATTTTTCCTAGCTCCTAGGAAAGCTATACATAAAAACAATAAAAAATGGACCTGGTCACTTATCTAGCAGACTAACCTCTATGGAAATGAATAGGATAAATAAGGGTAAAGTAATTGTGTGTGTGTGTGTGTGTGTGGGGGGGGGGGTTACATGTTTTTGGGAAGATGTGTTTTGTAGAGTTGACCCACTCTTCCAAGTCCTTTTGTTGTTTTAGTTGTGTTTAGTTTTATGTCGTAATGAAGGATTGTGATGCCTCACACACATTGGGGCTTATTTACTAAGGGTCCCGCAGCCGCATTTTCGCCGTGCTTCCTGACTTTTTGGGGATCGTCTCGGGGATTGTGTCACACGCGATTGGATTGTGTCGCAATCACGCCGGCTTTCATGCGACAAATCGGGGGGCGGGCCATCAGACGATCCAACGGATTCAGACTAGGAGTGGGATTTAACATTCAAATTTGTGTCGCCAGCCAAGCGCTTACATGCACCTGAAGAAGAAGGTGAACTCTGGTGGACCTGAGCGGGAAGCAACACATGCAGGATCTACTTCGAGAATCGCAACTCGGACAGGTAAGTAAATGTGCCCCATTAGGTCAGTGAGCCAGGGCCAAGACTCGAGATTTCTTACTTGTGGAAGGGTAAAGCTGTTTTCTGGTCCTAGATGCTCTAGGAAGTGACTCAGTGTCAAAATTTAGGAGCTAGGGAGTGTGTGTGGAAAGGCATGCTCCAACCCATTGGGTGAGGTTCCACAATCTTTCTGGTTTACTCAACTGGGTTTATTCAATGCCAGTAAAGAATACATGAGTATCCGTATGTGTTGCCAAATATGGGATAGGGGATAAATGTTTAGTAAATTACCTAATATCCTGCTCCTCACACATTACATAAAATTATTAAGTGAAGTGTCCACCCCCTTTAAGGGACTGAGCTTTGAGTAGGTGGAGTTATATCAATCGTGGTACAGGCTTTAAATCAGGATGGACAACACGGATATAATATCAGGTAAAGTCAAGGTCCTCCCCAAGAGTCATAAGAACTGGAACACAGATCAGAGTAATATAGAAGTCAGAGTCAGGAATATGGAGATCAGAGTAGAGGATCAGAACACATTTGCAAAAAAATGATAGGTTAGGAAAATCACCCAGGACTGCATATGACCACTTTATCTGAGGGTGTACTGGCCCTTTAAAATTTGCAGATGATAGTAAGTGCTGAGGGAAAAAGAAGACAGGAGTCAAGGTGTATGGACTATTGAGTATGGTGGCATTGGCAGTCATGAGCCACCAGTGTTACAGATTTCACCTTCTTCTGAGATCATGCATTATTTTTTATTACCCAATTGTTTCTCTGGTTCTTTTTTTTTTTTTCGATAAAAAGACTCAAAGAAGGTCATTATTTTTCATGTCGATAGTTGGATCTCAGATGGCCCATACTGAGCTTAAGTATTCCAATTATTCTTTTTTCTAACAAGGCATATTGTCTGTTTTTGTATCTAACTTGCCAAAGTAAAGAAATAAAATGTTTCAAAAGTATGCAAATAAATTAGGGAATGCTACACGGTTCATCAGAATCCAGAAGGGAATTAGAAAGCGAACAGCAGGCGCAGCAGAGGATCCGATACAAATGAAATATACAATGACTGAGACATGTTGTCTCATTTACATTTGTTTCCTCAAGAGATCATAACTAATTAATACAAAACACAGCATAAAATGTAGTTATCCAGATTTTTCATGTTATGTCTTATTTAAAATGATAATGACTTTGTCAGTACTTGAAGTTTTAAATTGGATGAATTAGTGAATGTAAGTGCCTATTAAATTGAAGGGCATTACCAAATCAAGTAGGATACTGTTTTGCCGAACACTTCTGGCGTCCACTACTCCATGAAAGCTCATTACTCTTAAAAGCTTTTCAAATGTAGCTTTCTCTGTGGGGGTTACGTATCAAATGGCTTTTGCTAGAAAATTGACACTTCAGGGTTGCTCACAAAATTATTAGAGATGTTACCGGTCGTTAACAGGCACTCAAGTGAATGGCCATTAACGATTGCTAACGGCTATTTCTATTTTGCTTAAAATCCTTCTTGGCAGACATGTTGATCATGTTTCTGTACGGCATAGGTGTGCTCACCTTGTGTGTTCTGTGTCAGATGTTTTCAATATAGAGACAAGCCGTTCTACACAGTTTTCTTCTTTCTTTGTCAGGACTAAAGTTGTTATATCTTGACATAGTTTCTGGAGACGTTAAATATTAGATTGCATTGTATAAGAGTAATTTGCAGAGAATAGAAATCAACCTGACACCTCCCCACATCTGTTACTCTACAGATCAAATAAAGAACAAATGAATCATTTTCCTATATGGAGCTGCACAAAGATGGTGATTAAGAAAATATATTAGATTAACACTTTCAGTCCCACACTGACAAAATTGGAACATTAACTGCCTTTCCTCCGTTCTACTAAGAATTGTACTGAAAAGAACAGTAAAAAAGAAAGGTGTACTGTATTATAACATGGGGAAATTTATCATACATCATTGTTCATACGCCAGCATAAAATAATGGACACGCCCCCTTTCCCCATATACCGGCGGATACATGAAGAGGCTTAGGCCTATTGATGGATCTGCCAGGCGACGTGGCCACTTGGAAAAACTATTAGGTGTGACCTGGCATAGGTTTGCACAAAAGCCTGCCAAAAAAAGTTTGCAGGTTTCTAAAAAGTGTGCAGGCACAGGGCAGGAATGCCGTTGGTGGCCATGCTTCTTCATTCCCCCCCCCCCAAAAAAAATTGCGATTATTTCAGTGCTTCTAAGCCAGAAACTGGCATTGAAGCAATAAAAAAATCTCCCCCGTGGTCTCCTTTCTCCACTTACTTTGGCCCTTTTCATCCTCCATCATTCCTTCATACCCTGCCTCTTATTCTTAATTTCTGATAAATTTTATCTTGCTTGCAATACAGACAAACACTGAGGTACATAGAAGCTCTATGGTGTCTAATTCACAACTGTAAAATCTTCGACCCCAAGCTGATCTTATATCAGACATAGACAGCAGAGAGACAAGCAGATATGATGTTGACCCTCATCTACAAAACCTGTACTACTGATATGAAGTTTGTTGAAACGCAATGGGGTGGATTTATTAAGGCTTGTAGTAGTGTACCTGACCTGAGCGTTAGCTCCACTCTAAGTGACATAGAGAATTATGGAGTGCCACGAAGCAGGCCAGAGCAAGCACACTAACTAGCTTTTGCCAGGAACATCATTTTACTTATTGCCCTTGAGTCCCATATCTTTGGATTTATCTAGAAACAGGTGTCATATTAAAGAATATATAAGAATATTTATAAGAATCTCAGATTGCATCAGGCTTTTAGTTCGGTGATCTATAGAACCAGACATATAGGCAATAAAAAGAAATCTACCATCAAAATCAAGCATGAGTAAACTAGGAATACTTACTCATATTGTGGCCCTTTTAATCTCCTCCTCAAATGGTTGCCTCTCTAATCCCCACTCATAACGTGGCCCAACTCATCTCCCCCTCATATTATGTCCACCTCAACTCCCCCTCATTATGTGGCCTAACTCATCTCCCCCCCCATATTATGTCCATCTCAACTCCCCCTCATTATGTGGCCTAAATCATTTTCCCCCCATATTATGTCCATCTCAACTCCCCCTCATTATGTGACCCAACTCATCTCCCCCTCATATTATGTCCACCTCAACTCCTCCTCATACTGTAGCCATCCTCATCTTCCCCTCATAATGTGGCCACTCCTTTCTGTGTCTCTGTGTTGTTTTAATGCCTTAAAGCATTACTGTGTCCTAATGTGAACATCGGTCTATCTTTGATTTCCTGTTACCTGTCCACTCCAACATCCAGCAGCTGGCAGAAGAAGTAAGTTGTCCCTGTCACCTTGTAGGGCCTGTTAGGTTCCTGATAGGAGGTTATTAGGTTCCTGATAGGAGGTTCACCTGTTAGGATGGCTTATCTGCTATAGGCAGTTTGGTAGGGTAAGTTCACCATCACTTATTCAGTCTGACAGCAAGATGAATACGTCCCAAAGTTACAAAATGATCACAAAATCTGTATAAAAAATAGCAATAAAATAGAATAAGTCATAACTAAAACAAGATTTGTAAATAAAAGTAAGAAATGTTGTATAACAGTGGTGGCGAACCTATGGCACGGGTGCCAGAGGTGGCACTCAGAGCCCTTTCTGTGGGCAATCAGGCCATCACTGCAGGACAGAGATCACCAAACAGTACCAAATCCACCAAATCTTTCTGCAGTCGCAGGCAACTTATGAGATGCTGCTCTCAGCACTATTTTGAAGCGACACTTCATTAGCTGTTTGAAACAGCGGGAAAAGTGAGAAGGTGTTGACAGAACTGCATTATCTTTGGAGCTTATCCTGCTAGACCCACCATTCTTCTTGTACAGAGAGACCCTGGAGAGAAGCTATTTGCCCTCTTTCTTTCAACTGTATTAGTGGCATTAGGCGGCCGATACAATTGAAAGATGTGGAAAAACACAGCAATAAGTTACTGCTTAAAATGCCACATTGGCACTTCATGGTAAATAAGTGGATTTTGGTTGTAGTTTGGGCACTCAGTCTCTAAAGGTTCGCCATCACTGCTATATAAGATACAGAAGCATGACTTTGCTGTAACATATACAGTGAGTACTGAAAGTATTCACACCACTTTAATTTTTTCACTCTTTGTTTCATTGCAGCCAATTGATAAGACCAAAACCATTCTTTTCTTTTGCTCACTAATGTACACTTTGCACCCCATCTTGACAGAAAAAAAAAGAAATCTAGATATTTTAGTTAATCTTTTAAACTACAAAAACTGAAATATCACATGGTCATAAATATTCAGAACCTTTGCTTTGACTTAGACAAGTTTCATATATGTTTCATATATGTACTCAGGATAACAAAATAACACATTCTCTAATTCACTGTTATTAACAAAAATGCAGCATTTCACAGAAATAAGCCCAAACTTTCTCGATCAGTCCTGGTGTATTTCAGTAGCCACTAGGCACGGCCCTGTAACTTCTCACTAGGGATCGAGTGGCCACCATCTTGCATTTCTGTGTGAGATTGTGGAGCTGAGATTTCTGTCTCTGCTGTGTGCCTGGAGCCACGCCCCCTGCACGGAGCTCAGAGACACTCACTGATCACTTCCTGCCAGGACATTGTGAGCATAAAGAGAGGCTGCTAACTACAAAAAACAAGGAGATAAGTGATCTGGGGAAAGGGGGAGGCAGGAACATATCTGTGAGATGTAGCAGTGCTCCCAGTGTAACAGTGTAAAAGTCTGTCAGCCTCTGTGTAACCTCATGCATCTCTTGTCTGTCTCATCTCTCTCTATGTGTCAGAGTATTAATACAATGTCAGAAGCCAAATGAAAGTCCATATACACCTGTACCCTGATAATCTAACCACATTGTCACCACACAGAACTAGATGGATTATAATGTGTCTGCTTAGCCCACACCCAGAGATTTTACACTGACCAGCCTAGGGAGTGATAGGAGCTAAAACAGCAGTAACACTGAGTAACATTGCAAAGTAAAGGGTTAAAAAGATCTTTATTGTGTTAATATCACTAGGGGATTGAGATGTGAGAATTTTCTTTCATGGGAAAAATCCTTTAACTCGCATTCTGTCCATTTCTGATATCGAGATGGTTCTACTCACATTGTAGTCTAATTAAAATGATTTCACAGCTCCCAAAGTCACTTGTCATTGCAGCCCTCCACCTCTTCCAGAGTTCTTCCAACAATGACCCTACATACACAGCTAAAATAACAAAGCAGTGGCTTCAGAACAACTGTGGGACCATTCCTGACTAGCTCAGCCAGAGCCCTGACCTAAACCTGATTGAGCATCTCTGGAGAGACCAACGTTCCACCAACGTTCATCATTCAACCTAAGGGAACTGGAGAGGATCCGGAAGGAAGAATGGCAGAAGATCCCTAAATCCAGGTCTGAAAAACTTGTTGCATAATTTCCAAGAAGACATCTATCAAGATGTGGTGCAGAGTGTACATTAATGAGCAAAAAAAGAACTTTTGTGATCTTACCAATTGGCTTTAATGAAACAAAGAGTGAAAAATTAAAGGGGTCTGAATACTTTCCATAGTCCATACCCCTTTAGAAAAAGTTGACCTCACTATGTAGGACTACTTATTTGGCTTAACAGGAATCTACCATTAAAGTCAAATATGATAATCCAGAGCCTATAAAGCTGCATCAGCAAGAGGCTCTGGCCCTCCAGAGTCTTTCTGGCTCATTAGCATAATTTTAAAAGTTGATTATAGAAGGAAGGAGGATTGATAAGATATATTAGAAGATCACCACAGTCACAGTGCCTGGATCTACAAGTAAGTGTCCCCGGTTTATCATGTTTGATTTATATGGTAGATTTCCATTAAAAAACATACATATGGTGCATACTTTAAAGATTTTTTAAATTGAAAAGACTTCAAAGTGTTTCCAAATGACTGTGAATAATTAGTGGATTAAGTGGATGGTTATTAATTAGAATGTAATTATATCATTCCAGTACCAATGGTTTCCAGGTTACCTATTTAACCTTTTACTGCATCTGGAATTTTGCCTTTTTAATTATGTAGCAACAGAATTAGTACAATTCTAAAACTTTACATCACTGCAAAGACCAAGTACTGTATGTGAAAGCATATTTATAGCATTTATATAATATAATAATATGAATTACAAGCCTATAAAGCATCTACTATATGGCCCTGGAATAAAATGGCTCAATCTATAGGTGGAATAAAGTTTTTGTGTACATTTCTACATTTTACAGGAAGTAACCAACGAAGCTGAAATTGTTGAAAAATAACTTTTCAATACACAAACAATATCAACTATTTCCTTAAAGTGGGCAATCCCTTAGGGGTGCATTTAAAATTATATAGTTTGTTGAGAACTTGTAATTCTCCAGATATATGTCTTTTTTTTTAACTTATTGTTTAACAGTAAGGGATTAGGATATCAAAAACGTTTTGTTGCAGAATGAATATTGTAACACAAGACAATAACCCTATGGAAATTTAGTTTGAGGAAAAGAAAAAAAGATTAAAGAGATTGGCCAATTATTCGAAAAATATAGCAGGTGGGTTGGGAAGGGCTTTTTTTTTTTTTTTTTTTAAAAGCTTTACTCCCCTCCTCCAAATGCTCTTAGTGTCCTGCACCACAGGCTGGTGGGCATGCCAGGCGCCCCAAGTTTGATGTAGCGGAACCGCCGTGCCTCCATAAACGAACAGGGTCATGGGTCAGACGGAACATAGAGCAAGACACTGGGAGCGCTGGAAGAGGTGAGTAAAGATGTATTTTTGTAAAAAAAAAATCAGTGCCGTGGCTCTGTTTGTTTACAGAGGTACTACTTGTCTACTTCGGCTCACCTGCTACAGTATTAGGTTCAATGCTGTATCAGGCACGTGGCACAGGACAGGTGGCCGCGTCTGCCTCTGTAATAGAGCAGCAACTCGGCACTGATAGCGGCATGGGACAATAGGGGCGTGGGAGAAGGTAAACATAATTATTTTTTTTGGTTTGTACAGCCCCCAGACTGATATCACATTTTTTGAAAGGCTAGACAACCCTTTTAAAGGAGAAGGAAGAGGGCCATAGAGTATATCTGACACTAGGCTAATGTCATTAGTTATCGCACTATGAGTGCACACTCATTTTTACATGTCTGTTCTAAATGCAGGACATATTTTTATTCAGTATAGTGACTTTATAAAAGTTGAAACTATTATTCACTGTGACTTGAAGGATTACTGTATATATAGTAAGAATGTGATGATAAGATTTATTCCCACATCCATGTTGCCAGATTTAAAACAAAGCATCAAGAGCAAAGAGATCGCTCAAAACTTGTGACCTTCCTGTTAATGCGTCATATCACTGATGTGCGCTGCTAGATTTGTGCAGTAAATGACCCACATTGCACTTTATTTTTTTGATTTAATTCTACGGGATCATGCCAGATATTTTAGCCTTTCCTTTCCATTACATTTTTATTATTGGAATATAATAATTCCATCATGGTGTGAGATTTAAATAGGTCACAATGTTTCCATTAAAAGATCTCACTTTTGTGAAATATGCTGCTTTTAATATTATTCGAAAAGTACTCTGGGTTGAAATCCCTCTCCGTCGCAGTTTACAGTCTAGGTGGTCGCAAGAATTATTTTGCCAAAAATCATCATCTTTGTTCTTGGTGTTGTATGCCTTTGATTCATTTTGCAGAACACATTGAACATTTCACTAAACTATCAAAAGGCCACATATGGGTGTTCTGTAAGAGTGGAAATAGCTGCGTTTATTGCTGGCATTGTATCTAAAAAGAATATAGTTTAATTTAATTGAAGGAGAATGGAAAAACCTGATGGGCCTCCGTGAAGGAATTACCTTTACTCCGTCTATTATTTTTCCTGCAGATTTTGGCTCATTGAAAGGTTTTGTTGAGTGTGACTCTGGACAACTAAAATTTTTTTTACTTCCTAGAGTTTTGTTCTTGGACAAAATTATAATATTTCATTAGCCAGAAGAGAAAAATGACAGACTTTTAAATGTTTAGGAAGACTTGAGACGTAAAAGGTACAAAACATTTGCTTTATATAACAGAATGACATAAGGCAGACTACAAGCACTTAAACCAAAATTATTTTTTGCTAGAACAAAACTGTATTGCAGGTTTTGGACAAAATCTATTTCATATTTGCAAGAATTTTCTTTCCTTTAAATTAGCAATTAAATGCTTATGCATGAATAATTAGTTTGCTTAACACCATGTGCTTCATTATGGTATTCCATGTGTCAATCTCTGGTGAAGATCTCTGGATGCAGGTAATTTTTCGTAAATTTAGCCCTAAGCTGCAGTGAAACTAACTACAAGAGTTATTATAGGTGTTTGCAATTTAACTTTATTATTAATCCTTATACTTATGATAACCTAAAATGTGGAAAATACTATTGTTTTATTGATGAGAAAAACTTTGTCTGCAGTTACACTTACAAAATATACCAGTTACGACTTCCATACAAATTCAACTTAAAGGACACCTTCCACCAGGATGAAGGATTGTAAACCAAGCACACTGACATACTGGTGTGTGCCCCCTCTGGCAAGATCTGCTCTTCTTTTAGCTTACTTGTTTTTTTTTTTTTTAAAGGCTTTAAAAAGGCTTTAATTATGCAAATGAGAATGCGGGGCTTTCAGGCTCCATAGGTGTTAACAGAACCTGGAGCCCCTTGGGCTCATTTGCATAACTTTTAAAGCTTATGTTTCTTAAAAACAAGGGCATAGGAAGGTTAAAGAAGAGCAGATTCTGCCAGAGGGGGCGCACACCAGTATGTCAGTGTGCTTGGTTATCTACCACCAGGATTAAGGATTGTAACCCAATCACACTTACATTCCTCTTTTAACTTCTTATGCCCTGGTTTTTACAAGAAAAGGTTTTAAAATTATGCAACTGAGCTAGACGGGCTCTGGGTGCTATAGCTGTTAATTGAATTTGCATGATTTTGAAAGCCTTTTTTTGTAAAAACTATGGGAAAGGGAGCCAAAATAAGTGTCGATCCTGCCAGTGGAAGCACACACCAGCATGTAAGTGTGCTTGGGTTACAAACCTTGATCCTGGTGGTAGATTTCCTTTACAAACATATATTCTCTGTCTTTCTTCACGTTCTATTCTTTCTCTCTTATAGCTCTTAGATCAGACTGTATTCTTATTGTATGGAGAATATAAATCAAAAGGATAATCACAATGCCCCTCACTAATAGCGGAGGTGTTTTTTTCTGTAAATGGTTGTGTGATGCCACACTGAGGCATGATGGGATTGATAATGACACAGAAAAAAAGAGAAAACAAGGGACACAAAGAAAATCAACGACAAGTAATGTTATAGTATGTCCCATGCCGTGTGCGGGTGTATGGAGAGGGCACATGGGCTGAGTTCTCTCCATAGCCGGTGAGTCTTTGCTGCATATTGCAGCAAAGGCTTACCAGTAACACCCGTGGTTGGTGATTGCACTGATTGCGGATGTCAACCTGCTTATCGCTGCCAGCAGAGCTGTAATCTCGGCGAGGATCGCTGCTCTCCGTAACGTCATCTGGGAACCGTAATCGGTCACCATGACAGCCTCAGGTCTTCCTAAGACTGGAGGCTGTCTCGCTTTATCCCTTTCATTACAATGTGTAATCAGCACATTGTAATGATTAAGGAGGAAAATCCGCATATACTGCCATACTGCAGTATGATAAATCGAGATGAGTAACCTGTACTAATCACTTATAGATCAAAGTGATACGTATGTCACAGGTACCTGACCACAGGCATGCAATCGTAATATACTCTAGCAGTATGCCAACATTAATAAAATATAACTTTTAATATGGATAAATAAAAGGGACCACCTATATTGCTGCGGTCCAGGTCAATACACGGTTAAAATTCCAAAAAAAAAACCTAGTGAAACACAAACACCACAAAAACGGGTAGATAACCCCGTACCAAACAAAATAAAGTATTTACAATCACAGCATTAGATAGGGCTACATGAAAAAGTGCAAAGATGCCAGTGCTGGGATAGGGAAAAGGTTGGATCTCACCCGTCTTCATCCAGGTTTGGCCGTAGTAGGGACCGCTTCGTGCAGTGGTTACCTATTAAGCCCTACTCACACTGTTGGCCTGATCCCCTTTAATTTGCTCCCAGCCCTTACAAGGGCGGTCCCACACTCACCCTACACCGGCTGTTATGCCCTTTCTCTATGCTGTTTTTCTTCGTTGGTTCCCTACGCGTTTCGTGCAGCGGTCCGTGTGCACTCCTCAGGGGAAACTAGAGACAGTTGTATTGGTGCTCGTATACTTGCTACGCCACAATGGGCTGCATGATTCCGCGCCAGCTAGCGCTAAATCTTCTACAAGGCGGGCAGTAGCTCGTCCTGTGCTCGTCCGAGAGCTGCAGGTATACACCTAGACACTAGGTAAGAGAAGCACGGCGTCGGCGCCAGTCTACTGCGCCTGCGCCCATAAGTAGCCGGTTCCGGCTCCGCCCATACCACGCCCCCTATGACGTGTATCGGGGTTATTGTCATGGCGTGGGAGGGGTCTGTGTGCGGAGGCACGCAGGGAGATCCCCCTGTGCCTCTAATTCACATTTCCAACATCTTCCTCAACTTACATCCCTGGTAATTATGGATGTTAATGACGAGATGAAAGTTTTCAGGGAAGAAGTTAAGAGTCTCCTATCATGTGGGAGTCCCGACCATTGTGCTTTGGCCGGGGTGTAAAGGTCACTTTAGGAGTTTACAACCTCATTAACCTGTACATAACCCTTAGAATGGAGACAGTTAGGTCAGATCAGAAAGAAATTTGGTTTTTTGGCAGGAAAAAATGTAGAGTGGCAGCAGTTAAAACTCTAAGAGTGTTAGGTTGGGCCTCTTGTCTGAGGCAGCAGGGGCAAGGAGGTGATCCACATACAAAGGAATGGGATAAAGAGAATGGCAAGGAGGTGATCCACATACAAAGGAATGGGATAAGGAGGATGGATAAGTTAGAGGAAGCAAGCGTAACTAAGGGTTTCATTTAGACCCTTGGGGGCCACTGTGTCTAGGAGAAATATCCATCTTGCTTCACATTGCAAGACGGACCTGTCCCAGTTTCCTCCCCTAATTGGTCTTGGGATAGCCTCTATCCCATGGAAACTAAGTTTCTTTGCATCACCATCATGGACCAGATTGATGTGGCGGGCCAGAGGTGTATCCCTTTTGTGTAGGATGTCCCCCAGGTGCGCTCCTATCCTCCTTCTCAGTTGGCATATGGTCTTGCCAATGTATTCAAGTTTACATTCACAGACCGCCCTGTAAGCTACTCCTTCTGTCCTGCAATTGATAAATTGTTTGATTTTGAAGGTTCTGCCCGTTACTGTAGATGTAAAAGTTCTGCCTCTCACCATGTAAGGACAGGCGATGCACCCACTGCAGCCAAAATTGCCAGTAACAGAGGTTTTGTCAAGCCAGGTGGTTTGTTGTTCTTGTGTAAAGTGACTATGAACTAGTCTATCTTTTAGTGAGCGGCCTTTCCTATATGTTACAGTTGGGTGAGTGCTGATTACTTCTCTCACATCGGGGTCCATTAATAGAATATCCCAGTGCTTCTCTAGGATTTTTTTGGCACTCAATGCCCCATTATCGAACGTGGTGATCAGTCTGATCATTTTATCCTCATTGGTTTTTTCTTGTTTTCGGAGAAGGTCATTCCGGTTTTTACTTAAAGCATCCCTAAAGGCCATCCTCAACAGTCCATCGGGATAACCCTTGTCCTGGAATCTCTGGCGTAGGTCCTTTGCCTGTTTAATGAATTTTTTTGTCCCTGAGCAATTCCTCCTTAATCGGAGGTATTGCCCCTTGGGGATGCCCCGTTTGAGGGGAGTGGGGTGGCAGCTTTCCCATCTGAGAAGTGAATTGGTTGAGGTTGCTTTTCGATACACCTCAGTAGCGAGGCCACCCCGCTCCTCTCTTGTGATTAGGACATCCAAGAAAGGTAGTTTCATCCTTGAACTTTCATGAGTGAAGCGTAGCCCTATTGGGTTACTGTTCAGCTTTTGGACAAAGATGGCAAACTCTGATGCAGGGCCTCTCCAGATGACTAGCACATCATCTATGTATCTGTGCCATGCATCTATTTTATCTGTATCCAATGTGTTGTCATCATTGAACACCAGGGATTCCTCCCACCAGCCCAGGAGCAAATTGGCATAGGTTGGCGCACAAGGCCAACCCATTGCCGTGCCCCTGAGCTGGTGGTAGAATTTTCCATCAAAGAGGAAGAAGTTCTTGGTTAGACAGAATTCTAAGGCTTTCAGGAGGAACCTATTGTGTGTCTCATGTTGCCTACCCCTCGACCTCAGGAAATGGGCTACTGCTTTCAGGCCCATATTGTGGGGTATAGACGAGTATAACGCCTCTACATCCACACTTCCTATGATATGCTCATTGTCGAGAGTTATACCTTCTAATTTCGACAGGAGGTCTAAGGTATCTCTTGTATAAGAGGGGAGTGCTATAACAAACTCTCTCAGCACCTTGTCAAGGTATATCCCCAAGTTTTGTGTAATATTGTCAACCCCAGATACAATGGGGCGCCCTTTCAAGGGGAAAAGCCCCTTGTGTACCTTAGGGAGGCTATAGAAGGTTGCTGCCACCGGGTTCTTAGGTTTAAGAAAGTTAAATTCGGTGTCGTCAATAATGCCTTCAGTTTTTGCCTGTTGAAGTAGTAGGTCCAGCTCTTGGATATATTTTTTGGTGGGGTTTTGGGGTAGAACTTCGTATGTCTCTTTGTCATCAAGGAGGTTTAGGCACATCTCTTTATATTGCCTGGTTTCAAGGAGGACTATGTTGCCTCCCTTGTCTGATTGCTTGATGGTTATTGTTTTGTCCTTTTGGAGGATGTTTAGAGCCTCTATTTCTTCTTTTGTACAGTTAAAGCGGGAGGATGTTCTTTCCATCCGTTTAAGATCTCCGGTTACTCTGTTTAGGAAAACATCGATCGGAGAGGCATCCATGGGGGGTGGAAGTCGAGTGCTTTTCAATTTACAGTCGGTGAAAGGACCTTTGCCAGTTTGAAAGGGGTTATTCTCATTAGCTAGGCTGTTGAGAAGTCTTATATCTGCAAGGATGTCTTCGGGTACCCCCAGCTCCGAGCTGATCTTACGATCCTGTTTTGTGATGAATTTGTGCCATTTTAACTTTTGCACAAATAGGTTAAGGTCCTTGTATCTGGGGTTGACAATATTACACAAAACTTGGGGATATACCTTGACAAGGTGCTGAGAGAGTTTGTTATAGCACTCCCCTCTTATACAAGAGATACCTTAGACCTCCTGTCGAAATTAGAAGGTATAACTCTCGACAATGAGCATATCATAGGAAGTGTGGATGTAGAGGCGTTATACTCGTCTATACCCCACAATATGGGCCTGAAAGCAGTAGCCCATTTCCTGAGGTCGAGGGGTAGGCAACATGAGACACACAATAGGTTCCTCCTGAAAGCCTTAGAATTCTGTCTAACCAAGAACTTCTTCCTCTTTGATGGAAAATTCTACCACCAGCTCAGGGGCACGGCAATGGGTTGGCCTTGTGCGCCAACCTATGCCAATTTGCTCCTGGGCTGGTGGGAGGAATCCCTGGTGTTCAATGATGACAACACATTGGATACAGATAAAATAGATGCATGGCACAGATACATAGATGATGTGCTAGTCATCTGGAGAGGCCCTGCATCAGAGTTTGCCATCTTTGTCCAAAAGCTGAACAGTAACCCAATAGGGCTACGCTTCACTCATGAAAGTTCAAGGATGAAACTACCTTTCTTGGATGTCCTAATCACAAGAGAGGAGCGGGGTGGCCTCGCTACTGAGGTGTATCGAAAAGCAACCTCAACCAATTCACTTCTCAGATGGGAAAGCTGCCACCCCACTCCCCTCAAACGGGGCATCCCCAAGGGGCAATACCTCCGATTAAGGAGGAATTGCTCAGGGACAAAAAAATTCATTAAACAGGCAAAGGACCTACGCCAGAGATTCCAGGACAAGGGTTATCCCGATGGACTGTTGAGGATGGCCTTTAGGGATGCTTTAAGTAAAAACCGGAATGACCTTCTCCGAAAACAAGAAAAAACCAATGAGGATAAAATGATCAGACTGATCACCACGTTCGATAATGGGGCATTGAGTGCCAAAAAAATCCTAGAGAAGCACTGGGATATTCTATTGATGGACCCCGATCTGAGAGAAGTAATCAGCACTCACCCAACTGTAACATATAGGAAAGGCTGCTCACTAAAAGATAGACTAGTTCATAGTCACTTTACACAAGAACAACAAACCACCTGGCTTGACAAAACCTCTGTTACTGGCAATTTTGGCTGCAGTGGGTGCATCGCCTGTCCTTACATGGTGAGAGGCAGAACTTTTACATCTACAGTAACGGGCAGAACCTTCAAAATCAAACAATTTATCAATTGCAGGACAGAAGGAGTAGTTTACAGGGCGGTCTGTGAATGTAAACTTGAATACATTGGCAAGACCATATGCCAACTGAGAAGGAGGATAGGAGCGCACCTGGGGGACATCCTACACAAAAGGGATACACCTCTGGCCCGCCACATCAATCTGGTCCATGATGGTGATGCAAAGAAACTTAGTTTCCATGGGATAGAGGCTATCCCAAGACCAATTAGGGGAGGAAACTGGGACAGGTCCGTCTTGCAATGTGAAGCAAGATGGATATTTCTCCTAGACACAGTGGCCCCCAAGGGTCTAAATGAAACCCTTAGTTACGCTTGCTTCCTCTAACTTATCCATCCTCCTTATCCCATTCCTTTGTATGTGGATCACCTCCTTGCCATTCTCTTTATCCCATTCCTTTGTATGTGGATCACCTCCTTGCCCCTGCTGCCTCAGACAAGAGGCCCAACCTAACACTCTTAGAGTTTTAACTGCTGCCACTCTACATTTTTTCCTGCCAAAAAACCAAATTTCTTTCTGATCTGACCTAACTGTCTCCATTCTAAGGGTTATGTACAGGTTAATGAGGTTGTAAACTCCTAAAGTGACCTTTACACCCCGGCCAAAGCACAATGGCCGGGACTCCCACATGATAGGAGACTCTTAACTTCTTCCCTGAAAACTTTCATCTCGTCATTAACATCCATAATTACCAGGGATGTAAGTTGAGGAAGATGTTGGAAATGTGAATTAGAGGCACAGGGGGATCTCCCTGCGTGCCTCCGCACACAGACCCCTCCCACGCCATGACAATAACCCCGATACACGTCATAGGGGGCGTGGCATGGGCGGAGCCGGAACCGGCTACTTATGGGCGCAGGCGCAGTAGACTGGCGCCGACGCCGTGCTTCTCTTACCTAGTGTCTAGGTGTATACCTGCAGCTCTCGGACGAGCACAGGACGAGCTACTGCCCGCCTTGTAGAAGATTTAGCGCTAGCTGGCGCGGAATCATGCAGCCCATTGTGGCGTAGCAAGTATACGAGCACCAATACAACTGTCTCTAGTTTCCCCTGAGGAGTGCACACGGACCGCTGCACGAAACGCGTAGGGAACCAACGAAGAAAAACAGCATAGAGAAAGGGCATAACAGCCGGTGTAGGGTGAGTGTGGGACCGCCCTTGTAAGGGCTGGGAGCAAATTAAAGGGGATCAGGCCAACAGTGTGAGTAGGGCTTAATAGGTAACCACTGCACGAAGCGGTCCCTACTACGGCCAAACCTGGATGAAGACGGGTGAGATCCAACCTTTTCCCTATCCCAGCACTGGCATCTTTGCACTTTTTCATGTAGCCCTATCTAATGCTGTGATTGTAAATACTTTATTTTGTTTGGTACGGGGTTATCTACCCGTTTTTGTGGTGTTTGTGTTTCACTAGGGTTTTTTTTTGGAATTTTAACCGTGTATTGACCTGGACCGCAGCAATATAGGTGGTCCCTTTTATTTATCCATATTAAAAGTTATATTTTATTAATGTTGGCATACTGCTAGAGTACATACTGCAGTATGGCAGTATATGATAAGATTGATCAGAATACCTAGGGTTAAAGTACCCTAGGGGGTCTGAAAAATAGTTTTAAAATGTTTTAAAAAATTATAATAATAAAAACTAAAAACTTAAATCACCGCCCTTTCCCAAGAACTGATATAAATATAAATAAATAGTAAAAACCATGAACACATTAGGTATTGCTGCATCTGAAAATGCCCAATCTATCAAAATATAATGACAGTTTTTCACTGCGTTTAACCCCGTAACGGAAAATAGCGCCCACAGTAAAATATTTTAAAATAATATATAAAATTCTATAAAAAGTGATCAAAAGCTTGTAAAGTCCTAAAAATGTAAATGTCATCACAAGTTGAAAAAAATGACTCCACCCACAGCTCCGTACACCAAAATATGAAAAAGTTATTAGCGCCAGAAGATGGCAAAATAATATTTTTTTTTTTTGGACAGGAGGTTTTAATTTTAGTAAACCCAACCCAAAGAATAAACATGTCATTTGGGGCGTACAGTGAAATCTGTAAAATCCAAGCCCACAAGAAAAATTGTTTTCCCGCTTCCCAATACACAGCATGGAATATTCAATACCACCTTTCTGAAGTGCAATTTGTTTGGCAGAAAACAAGCTATCACACAGCTCTGTACATGGAAAAATAAAAAGTTATAGATTTATGAAGGGATTATGGGGAGTGAAAAATGAAAACGCAAAAACAAAAAAGGCCTGCGGCTGGAAGGGGTTAAGTAGAGGCTACACTGCAAACAGTAGGTTCAGTAAGTAGCAAGTATTGAGTTTCTACTCAGGTTCTTCTTAAATATAGATTAAATCACTCAAGATTTAGTTAAGAGATTGGGACTGGGTAATTCCCATACTGTACCTGTATTGTAGCTACCACCTGGTCTTTGTCCCATGTGCAACCTGTCTGTGTCACAAGTATTTCCTTACTCATAGTATATCTCTGCATGTGCATTGTTTAGTTTTTTTATCTTTTTGTCATTCAATGTACATACATGTGGCTGCTACACTAGACAATTTAGGCAAGCACGTTACATTAACACATTGCTGCTGATTTCATAATAAAATAAACATTAAAGGTACAGTATTCTTATGACCATTATTATCGTTTATTATTATTAACCCCTTGATGCCGAAGCCACTTTTCACCTTCCTGACACGGCCCATTTTTCACACCTGAAATATGTCACTATAAGTGGTTAAAACTTTGGAACACTTTCACATATCCATGTGATTTTAAAACTGTTTTCTCGTGATACATTGCAATTCGTGTTAGTTGAAAAATGTTAGTGGTATGTTTTGCGTTTATTTATGAAAAAAGTGATATTTGAAAATTTGAAAATATGCTTGATTTTTGAAACTCAAAATGTTCTACTTTTTCAACACATAAAAGCAAAATAATTTGATAACTAACATTTACCAAATGTCTGCCTTATGTGGACGTGGTTTTTTATGCATCATCTCATTTTTGTAGGATGTTATGGGGCTTTAAACTTTAAGTGAGATTTTACACATTTTCATAAAAAAAGCAAAATCATGTTTTTGAGGGACCTGCTCAGATTTCAAGTCGGTTTGAGAGGCCTAAATGTTCATTCTTGCATCTACATTCTGAGATGTCAGAGGAATAAAAAAGTCTAGATAATCAGACCTTACAGTTTTAGAGAACAAAGAGTTTGTGGATTACACAAAAAATTCACAGGGTCAAACTCCAAAGTTGTATGACCTGGAGTTACTCTATAGGTTGTTGTCTACGTTTTCCATTGGTTTTCATTCATGTGGTTGCTGCAGAGAACTGTAATGCACAGTTGGGCAATAGTTGATGTTTTTGGAGGCTGATTTAAATGGGTCAAAGGACTCTTGGATCTAACTGTGCTATCACCCTCTGCAGTCCCCAATCACTAAATGGATAGTGGATATTGTAAACCCTTTCTTGACCAGAGAAGTGAGAAACAAAAATCTTTGCTACGGCCACATACATCAAGTGTGACTGTGCCAATAATAAAGGGATTTTAACTTTTAACATGACAATTAAAATCTAAGTACAAGGAACATATAGGAATGAACTAAAGCTCAGCCTGATCCTTCTGCATTTCCAAACACAGTGTTGACAAATTGCTGTAGCTTCCAGTTTTTCTCTGTTCTCGAAAACTAATCTGAGAACGTATAGAATAAGATTGTTAAACTGTTGTGAAAAGCAGCGTGTTAAGTGGTCCTGGCTTTTATTTCCAGAACATTTTCTGTTAAACAAAGTGGAACATAAGAAATAAAGCTCCACTTAGGTCAATTTAAAGATAATTATTTAGAGTCAAATGATTGTTGTATTGCAATACTTCTCTGCATTGTCTTGATTATATGGCATGACTCCATCTCTGTTGGAGCAAGCTCTTTGAATGTACAATAGATTCACGGAACTGTAGGATTGAGCACAAAGACTTTCTTTTTTTGGCAGAGTAGAAATGTTCCTGTGAATTCAGTCACTAAAAACAGACAGACACAACATATATTTTTCTAGAATTAGACAGGAGTTCAGCTAATGTGTAAAAATTAGTTGGCTAGGTGAGTTATTGGATTCATTCTCTTTGCCTTGGTGTGACTGAAACAATCAGATATGTTTCTGGGCTGAAAACTTAACATTTTGTCTTTGTTTTCGGTGGTTATTCATTCCAAATGTACATTTAGTTAAGGTTTTTCATTCTTCCTTATTTACTTTGTTTTGTTCTTTGACGGGCAGTTTCTAATGTGATAAGTTATAATTGTGGAATATAGCACATAACTGCTTAAAGGGGTTGTCTAAAATCTAAATGCAAATCTTTTTTACAGCTACACTTCCTCACATGTCACTAGAATGGAGCTATGTTGCAAAAGTACAAACAGCCTATAGTACAGGGAATTCAATATTTGTTGTATTAAAAACATCATGGAATGACAATAAGATACGTTAGTTTATCCATCACTGATCCAGTACTTCTGCTCAAGTGCTCTATGCCAGGCTTTATGTACTTGGCTGCGCTGATGATTTGTCTGTGTACCCTAAATGTCCTCTACATCCACTAAAGTCAGGTACGGTGGGTTCAGAAAGTATTCAGACCTCCTTATTTTGCTCATTAATGTACACTCTGCACCCCATCTTGACAAAGAAAACAGGAATGTAGATATTGCTCCATAGGGTTGGATGGTGAACATTGGTGAACAGCTATTTCCAAGTCTCTCCTGAGATGCTCAATTGGATTTTGGTCAGGGCTCTGGCTGGACCAGTCAGTAATGGTCACAGAGTTGTTCTGAAGCCACATTTTTGTTATTTTAGCTCTGTGCTTAGGGTCATTGTCTTGTTGGAAGATTAACTTCTGCCCAGTCTGAGGTCCAGGGCACTCTAGAAGAGGTTTTCATCCAGGAAATCTCTGTACTCTTGTACTGCATTCATCTTTCCTTCAATTGCAACCAGTTGTCTCATCCCAGCAGCTGAAAAACACCCCCATAGCATGATGCTGCCACCACCATGTGTCACTGTTGGGATTGTATTTGGCAGGTGATGAAAAGGTTCCTGGTTTTCTCCACACATACTGCTAAACACCAAAAGTTCAATCTTGGTCTCAGAGAATCTTATTACTTTGGGAGTCCTTCACATTTTTTCTTAAAACTGGATGCGGCTTTCATATGTCTTGCACTGAGGAGAGGTTTCTATCGGCAGACTCTGCCATATAGCTCATATTGGTGGAGGTTGCAGTGATAGTTGACTTTGTGAAACTTACTCCCATTTCCCTACTGCATCTCTGGAGCTCAACCACAGTGATCTTGGGGTTCTTCTTTACCTCTCTCACTAATGATATTCCTCCATGGCCGGATAAAGAAAAAGTTGTGGTTGTCCCCAAATTCTTCCATTAAGGACTATGGAGGCAACTGTTCTCTTAGGAACCTTTCTTGGCCAGATCTGTGTCCTACCACAATTCTGTTTCTGAGCTCCTCGATTACTTACTTAGATCTCTTGATTCTCAAGTGCTCTTACATGCACTGTGAGCTGTGAGGATTTATATAGACAGGTGTGTGCATCTCCTATTCAAGTCCAATCAGTTTGATTAAACATAACTGCACTCCAATTAAGGAGTAGAACCATTTCAAGGAGGGTCAGAAGGATATGGACCACATGTGAGTTAAATATGAGTGTCACAACATAGGGTGTGAATATTTATGTGATATTTCAGTTTTTCTTGGTAAGTTAGCAAAATATCTACATATGTTTTTTAATCTTACTATTTGGCTGCAATGAAAGGAATGTAAAGGGGTCTGAATACTTTCAGTACCCACTGTACATGGCATTGCATCTCTGTAGCCAAATGAACAAGCTTGGTTGGGAGTACCAGAGCAACATGGATGGAGATGATTTAAACTCCAGAGTACTTTGTTTTTATATTTTGAGGAACTTGTTGTCTTTGGGCAACATTTAAAATAACTTTTAAAATTCTATAGAGAGGCATATCATAGATCAATTGGATGATCAGTGTTTTGGGCAGGCCTCACCCCCTTTGCAACACATATGCATAAAAAGCCTAAGGTAAAATTTTCTGTGTAAAACTTGTGATTAATAAACATAGCAAGGAAAGTACTAGTGGCCTAGGGCAACATATTTCTATGTAAGGGACCAACACAGAAATCTTAGAGAACAACGGCCCATCCTGTAAAAAGAGTACTGGCTGAATTACACAGACCTATCACTGTGCGCGGGACTGGTTCCTTGCCTCACAGTCATATGTGTAACAGTAGCAACAAACTGAAATCTTGTTTATAGTTGTATAGAGCTGTTGTTCTGCCAGCAGGCTCCTTGCATCATAGGGAAGAAGTCTTAACTTGCTGGATTGCTAGCAGAACAGCAGCAGTGAACGGTATACCATTAGTATACCATATTTCACTATGATGAAAGTAGTCACGTCCCTGACACTGTGCTCAGTCCATGAAATCAGACCACTATACGGTCCCCTTTCATGGACAAACAACAGATGTTTAGCACCGTCATTAGCTATCCTAAACACAAGATTGACAGCCCAATTTATTTATTTATTTATTGTTGTACAATGTTTTATATTATTCAGGCAGATAAACTTGCATTGTACTTGCTTAAAGCTTTCAAATGTCTAAATATCAATTTGTAATCAAGCAATTAAAATATTCAGATGCAGAAAGTAGTCTTGAACTAGAGTATTGGAGGTGACTATTTAGCCTAGGGTTATCTCCAAATTGAATGTAAATTTTTACTATGGAAGTGCAGATAGAAAACCTGAAGAGTTGCAAATACAAACACAATATAAAACTTGAAGAGGAAATGGACATCACCTAATTTAGGGCCTAGGGTGTCCATTGTGTGTCCACACAAAGTATATCAGTTTGCAGTCCACGTGGTGTTTGTTTTGTACCTTTTATTTGTGTCTTTTTTCTCACATCTGAATGTCATCCATTTTTTATAGAGAAGATAAACACTAGAATAATACACTAATTCTTATAAAAAATTTATGAGAAAATCCCAGACTCTTCAAATAGATTTTCTAAACTGACTTTTCAATTTGACTGTAGACTTGGTTAAAGATAGTGTATATTGTAAAACAGTAAACTATAAAAAAAAAGACATTTTGTACACATTTATAAATCAAAAGAGCTAATGTGTCACAGTTCAGACTCAATGTTCATGTCTCAATACCCTGTTTTTAATATTTTCTACTTTCACATTACAGGCAGGTTCATCACAATTGTAAATGCATTAGCCCATACTTGATGAGAGATTGTTTACTTGAGCTCGTAGGTAATTTCAATGAGTAAAACAAACATAACCTTTTTAGCCATTTCTCACAGGGGAAGTCAAATGCTGCATCTGATTATAATTGTTTTAATGAGGTGTGATCCAAAATCATGGAGATTTAATAATCAACTGGAAAAAAAAGCATTTTAATGAGTTGTAATATCTGTCTGTAATGTATGTTAATACAGACAGTGTCAATGTAGTTTGAAAAAAAAACAGTGAAGGTTGAAGAATCAGATCGTGGTGCAAAGTCAGTACAAAAACATCCGGCTTTTCTTTGGACCCACCAGATAAAATTATGGTGGCCTAAGCTCTTTTAGCCCCTTGGAAATAGAACCATAGAACCCTACAAATCGGGATTTCTTCCTGGACTCTGAGAAGGGTCCTTTAGTTCTCTGGTGGGATAGTCATTTAATTGTATGAGAGAGAGAGATATCTCCTCCATTACTTTGCATTTTTTCAAATATATCTTAAAAAGATGTGGCAGCAGGCAGCCATAATGCTATTTTATACAACCAGGTATATTTTAAGCCAGGCAAAAAAGGATACTTTCATCTTTTACAGCCTAGTTTAACCCAAGATGAATCTGATTTTCGATAATCTTTAGGCCAATCCATGAATGACAGACTGCTCCCACTGGCTGGATTTCACTATGTGTGCACAGTGTATGAGTCCCTTATAAAATTTAAAATTGCTTATTATCAAGGTATGCTCATAGATTTTGTCTGTGTTGTGCCAATTATGAAGTTGACTCACTGATTTTGTAGTGAATTTTGGTCTACCATACTTCTTTTTGTTAAAGCTTTCTCCAGTTTTTAATTTCTCCAGCATCTTTATGTACAGAACACACTGGGGGTCATCGCTGGCATGCACGCGACGGAAATCGGGGGGGGCATGGCCCGAACGAAAACCCGACGGATTCGGAAAAACCGCCGCATTTTTTAAAAAAAATGTGTCGCGGAGCTTGCACTTACCTTCACTCAGCCCGGCTCGGTGTATTCCAGTGCGTTCCGGGGAACTTCAGCGCAGCAGCGCCACCTGGTGGACAGAGGAACTGCCTTAATGAATCCCGGCCGGACCCGAATCCACCACAGAGAACGCGCCGCTGGATCGCGAATGGACTGGGTAAGTAAATCTGCCCCATAGTGCGTGATCTGTCACTGTGTATGCTGAAAAGGGGGGTAGATATTACTTAGACCACTTGAGATGGCCAGACTTAGATTCACTTCATTATTTTTCCAAAAGTTGCACTCATGCAACCAACAAATCCATTTGGACATAAAATATAACCTTCATTTATTCCAATATGAAAAAAAAGATCTTAATTCAGATCTGATTTGAACTAATGTGATTTGTGCTGGTGGTGGTGGTAGCTTTTATATATTTGGTGAATTGATACTTAATATAGGTCTCTAGGAAACAATGTGTGTTTGACAATGGTATGTTTTTTTCAATACATGATTATTCTTGATGTTGGGTAATAGTTTTTGTATTACGGCTAGTTATATATAAATGTACAATCACATTAGTCTAAAACAGATCTGATTTAAGGTCTTTTTATCATATTGGAATAAATAAAGGTTATATTTTATGGCCAAATGGCTTTTTTTGGTTGCATGAGTGCAACTTTTGGAAAAATAATGATCTGTCACTAGCCACATTTCTGGAGATGTGATTGTAAGCAGAGGTCTTACTTCCTTGGATTTAGGATTCATTTTAGGTAGAAAGACGATATGATTTTATGAACAGCTGATGCTCCATACCTTAAAAACAGAAAGAAAAATTAATCTCCAAACCGCAGAGATTATGGGGAACCATAAAGATAAAGAGTGGGCAGAGCTCACGCTAGATGGATTTATGATTGATTTCAGAGAAAGCTGTACTTAAAGGGGACCTACCACCACGATTCTACCTATAAAGGTAGAACGGGTGGTAGGTGGATGAATGGGACGTAAGGATAGCCCTTTTTAGGCTAATCCTTACGTCCCGGCTATCCTTTTGTAAACTTTAATCAGTTGATATGCTAATTTATTTAAGCGGCTACTGGGGCGTGGAGTAGCCGGACATGAGGCTACTAGTCGCGGCTACTCCACGCCCCAGTAGCCTTGTTCCTCCGCCTACCATGTAATCTTCGGCTCGCAGCACCTCGTAGCTGCGCGCCATCGTCCGAGCACCCGGCGTCTGCGCATGCACAGTAGCGCCGGCCTCAGAGCTGCGGCCGCGCACCCGTAGGCATGCGTCCTGCGCATGCACAGAACGCAGGATATTCGCACGAGGGCGCGCAGCTACGAGGAGCGGCACGCCGAAGATTACCTGGTAGGCAGAGGAACAAGGCTACTGGGGCGTGGAGTAGCCGCGACTAGTAGCCTCATGTCCGGCTACTCCACGCCCCAGTAGCCGCTTAAATAAATTAGCATATCAACTGATTAAAGTTTACAAAAGGATAGCCGGGACGTAAGGATTAGCCCCTTTAAGAACTCTACAACTGGGGATGTGTGAATGTTTTTCCTGCCTTATATCATTTCCATTAACTTCACTATATGTAACCAGAAATTTTAGGTTTTCATCTTTAATTTGCTGTACACATAAATCAGAAGATTTATCAGAAGTGTCTGAGAACATAAATATTTTAGTTGCGCATGGTAACCAATCAGAGCTCAGCTTTCATTTTCATCGCTCACCTTCCTCAGAGACAGAATTGTGGCAAGGCACAGATCTGGCCAAGGTTTCAGCACTCTCCAAAGATGCAGTAGGGAGATGCAAAATTCCACAAAAGTCAACTATCGCTGCATCCTCCACCAGTAATAATAATAATTCTTTATTTATATAGCGCACACAGATTATGCAGCGCTGCACAAAGCATGTCAAATCGGTCCCTGTCGCCAATGGGGCTCACAATCTAAACAACCTAACAGTATGTTTTGAAGTGTGGGAGGAAACCGGAGTACCCGGAGGAAACCCACGCAAACACGGAGAGAACATACAAACTCTTTGCAGATGTTGACCGGGTGGGATTTTAACCCAGGACTCCAGTGCTGCAAGGCAGAAGTGCTACTCACTCAGCCACCGTGCCTCCCACCACCAGTCCGGGCTTTATAGCAGAATGTGCCAGTAGAAGCTTCTCCTTAGTGCAAGACGTATTAAAGCCGCATACAGTTTCCAAAGATACATGAAGGACTCCCAGACTGTGAGAAATAAGATTCTCTGGTCTGATGAGAAGAAGATTGAACTCTTTCATGTTAATTCTAAGCGGTATGTGTGGAGAAAACCAGGCACTGCTCATCACCTGCCAAATACAATACCAATAGTGACACATGGTGGTGGCAGCATCAGGCTATGGATGACTGGTTGCAATTAAAGTGCAGATTAATGCCGATAAGTACAGAGATATCCTGGATGAAACCTCTTCCAGAGTGCTCTGGACCTCAGACTAGACAGAAAGTTGACCTTTCAACAAGACAATGATCCTAAGAACACAGCTAAAATAACAAATCAGTGGCAGACACTTGGAAATAACTGTCCATCAACATTCAGCACCCAACCTGAGGATCTGCAAGGAAGAGGCGGAGGATCCCCAAATCCAGGTGTGAAACACTTGTTGCATCATTCCCAAGAAGACTCATGGCTGTACTAACTCAAAAGGTGCTTCTACACAATACTGAGCAAAGGGTCTGAATACTTATGACCATGAGATATTTCAGTTTTTCTTGTTTAATAAATTACCAAAAACATCTACATTCCTGTTTTTTTCTGTCCAATTTTTTTTTTTGATCTTACCAATTGGCTGCAGATTAAAAAAAAATGTATGTGGTCTGAATACTTTCCATACCCACTGCATCAATATTGCTTACATAAATGTGAGACGTTAAAAGGAAAACTTTTCTGGCATATTCCCCAAGTGTATATGTTAAGGAATTTATATGAGAAACGCAGTTTTGAAGAGCAGTGGCAGGTATCGGTGTGACCTACTTAATTATAAAACTTGTGGCTTTTGCCAACCTCCCCAAAACCAATAAGCAAAAAATTAGAGCATTTGATTAATTTTAACAATACCAAGTGCTCACGGATTTTCCATAAATTGCAAGAATGGTCATTAACATTGTCTGTGTTGCAGCGTCTTTATGCTACAAATTATAACACATTTTCTTTTTATAGTGTTGTGCTGGAGGGTGCCCTAATGAGTATGCTCCCTTAGATGTCGGCGTCTCCTTATTGTGCCCTATAATTTCCTGTTTCAGCTGTCGCTGACATAACAGGGAAAGTACTCAGGCTCTTGTACTGTGTCAGAACAGTAACAAACTTTGACAACAAATAATGAACTCTCTCCATTTGTGTCTTTGTTCAGTAACTTTCATCTGGATAGAGGCACAGTGGTGAACATGCTGGAGCCCAAGAAAATATTCACATGCCAAAAATAATAGGGAGAAGAGGAACAAAAGCTGGATGGAAGAGAGAGACAATGTTGATCTATATAAACCATGAACAGCACAAAAAAACAATCCAATACATTAACAGTAAAATTAGTTAGTTATACACAGTTTACCATAAAGCATGTGCCCAAAGATACATATGAAATATATCTACAAATATTGCCCCAGAACCTGATATTTTCAAGGGGAAATCTTTGGGAACACACGTGAAGTGCAACTTTCATGTTTTTCTAGAGCAAAGAATCCACCCAAATTGTATTAAATAGTTGTCTTTTATCTGGTTTTCTCAAATATACTGTCCTGTATACATCATAAGAGATAAACTGAAAACCTGGTCTGTATTAGGTGTTGGTTTTCTGGTGACGCTTCATTAGTTTCTTTTTTTTTAAACTATTTTTATTACATTTTCAAAAAGAAAGTACAAACATACATCACATCAGAAATGCATACACATCTAGGAATTATAGTCATCACATATAATGATGATAATATACAATGTTTCGACTACATTCAGGTTTCTTGATTGAGCAGTTCCTTGAGTGTTTGTTTTAGTAAAATTTAGTGATGGTGTTTTGTGTGTTTTACGAGTTTTTGAGTAGTTTTGACAATATGAGTCTATGACAATAGTTTTGTCTCACACAGTCACAATGATTTCTTATGTAAATTGTACTTGCTAATACAGTCTATAGGTGGTCATTATGAATTATTATTTTCTTCCATAGGGGACAGTGACGAAACTGACCTGAAGACCATGCAGCTATAAGCTGCACTAGGTTGCAGTAAATTCCACCATACACCCTGCCTTATTGATATGAGGGTAGCATGGAGGGGGGTCCATGGCCAGGAGTTACAACTTTTTCATTGTACACCAGACAATTGTGAAGTAAGTGATCAAGCATTGTGTATCATCTATTGATGTTGGACCACCCTGCAGTTCTCATCCGATATACTCAGAGACTCCAGTCTCTTAGTATAACTGGTGCACCGCTGCCTTTTGTAGAATTGTGCTATAACCTGTGTCCCTCCCTAAGCTAGCTCACTCCACAGCCTTTCACATCCCTTGTCACCACACTGGGTAAAGGGGGAAATTGTGACATTTTCATGGCTTGTATGTCCACCCCCTGGTGTACAAAGTATGGTAAATGCCCCCCATTTCCATTTTCTACAAGCGATTCTACAAGTCTTCGAACCACAGGAATACTTCTAGCTTTATCAGTCTTAAAGGTGGTAAAGGTGGTGTTTACTTCCTACCAAGAACACTCCCATACATAGTACAGCAATTGTGCGTAATATTTCTGATCTGTTCTATTCACTTGAATCGGACAGAACAATATACAAGTCATATGACAAATGGACTTTTTGTCCATTTGTCAATTTTCCAATATACTTTCTGTATTAATTCCTCGTGGTTTTCTAGATCTTTTCTTGCTCAATGTTTTTTTTTTCAGTGGATAGAAATCTGTCCATGGTCATGTGATACATTAAAAAATAGAAAAAAAATATGATGGATCGATGTGCTGCTCAGAACAAACACAATCTTGCTATAGGCTATACACGGCGCTCTTGCCAACACCCAGAAGAAGGGGTCGGGCGGCAGAAGAAGGAAGACGGGCACAGAAGCCTGAAGACGAGCCGCGCGGACATCGGGGGAGCAGCGCTGCGCATCGGGGCCACCGGAGGGTGAGTATATAAGTTTATTTATTTTTTTTATGCTGGGGTGGCTGTATACTACACGGGGCAGGCTGTATACTGCTGGGGGCAGGCTGGGCTGTATACTACACGGGGCAGGCTGGGGTGCTGTATACTACTGGGGGCAAGCTGTATACTACTGGGGGCAGGCGGAGGTGGCTGTATACTACTGGGGGCAGGCTATATACTGCTGGGGGCAAGCTGTATACTACTGGGGCAGGCTGAGGTGGCTGTATACTATTGGGGGCAGGCTATATACTACTGGAGGCAAGCTGTATACTACTGGGGGCAGACTGAGGTGGCTGTATACTACTGGGGACTGGCTGTATACTACTGGGGGCAAGCTGTATACTACTGGGGGCAAGCTGTATACTACTGGGGTCTGGCTGTATACTACATGGGGCTGGCTGTATACTACATGGGGGCAGGCTGTGTACTACTGGGGGCAGGCTGTGTACTACTGGGGGCAAGCTGGGCTGGCTGTATACTCCTAGGGGCAAGATGGGCTGGCTGTATACTACTGGGGGCAAGATGGGCTGGGCTGTATACTACTGGGGGCAAGATGGGCTGGCTGTATACTACTGGGGGCAGGCTGGGCTGGCTGTATACTATGGGGGGCAGGCTGTATGCTATAGGGGGCTGGCTGACTAAATATTGGTGGGGTCTGTGACCAATGCATTTCCCACCCTCGACTTATACTCGAGTCAATAGGTTTTCCCAGTTTTTGGTGGTAAAATTAGGGGCCTCGGCTTATACTCGGGTCAGCTTATACTCGAGTATCTACGGTAATTTTTCCTTACACAAATCATATCAATTATTTGATGAAAGTGGGCAACCCCTTTAAATATATATTAGTCCTACGATTGTCCTTAGTCCCATCTATTTACCGTATATTCCGGTGACCTGGTGTATAAGACGACTCCCCTACTTTCCTGTTAAAATTTTAAGATATATTCGCCGTATAAGACTACCCCTTTTCCAACGCATACAAAACACCGGTAAAAATTAAAAAAAAAAACAGATTTGAATTTAACATGGTCCTTTTTTTATTTAAATTCTTATGACATGCAGGTATATAGCAGGAAAACTGTCGCTCATAAACATAAGGCCTACAACAACAACATTACCATCGTCCATTTTACGGTAAATGTTACCTTACTGTACCTTAAATTTTGATTTTATTAAATATTCCATGCCATGGACATGAAAAAAATTCCAAATGCAATGAAAATGGTGAAAAAACGCTTTTGCGCCATTTTCTTGTGGGCTTGGATATTACGTCTTTCACTGAGCGCCCCAAATGACATGTCTACTTTATTCTTTGGGTCGGTACGATTACGGGGATACCAAATTTGTATAGGTTTTATAATGTTTTCATACATTTACAAAAATGAAAACCTCCTGTACAAAAATTATTTTTTTGATTTTGCCAACTTATGGCGCTAATAACTTTTTTTATACTTTGGTGTACGGAGCTGTGGGTGGTGTTTTTTTTTTTGCGAAATTTAATAATATTTTTAATGATACCATTTTTAGGACTGTACGACCTTTTGATCACTTTTTATAGATTTTTTTATATTTTTCAAAATGGCAAAAAGTGGCATTTTCGACTTTGGGCGCTATTTTCTGTTACGGGGTTAAACGCATTGAAAAACCGTTATCATATTTTGATAGATCGGGCATTTTTGGACGCGTCGATACCTGATGTGTTTATGATTTTTACTGTTTATTTATATTTATGTCAGTTCTAGGGAAAGGGGGGTGATTTGAAATTTTAGGTTTTTTTATTATAATTTTTTTTTTACTTTTTTAAAATTTTTATTTATACTATTTTTCAGACTCCCTAGGGTACTTTAACCCTAAGTTGTCTGATCGATCCTATCATATACTGCCATACTACAGTATGGCAGTATATGGGGATTTTCCTCATTCATTACAATGTGCTATCAGCACATTGTAATGAAGGGGTTAAAACGAAATAGCCTCGGGTCTTGGGAAGACCCGAGGCTACCATGGAGACGGATCGCCGCCCCCGATGACGTCACGGGGAGCGGCAATCCCAGGTAAGATGGCGGCGCCCATGCAATATGCAGCAAAGACTTACCGGCTATGGAGAGGGCTCAACCCGTGAGCCCTCTCCATGCAGCGCGCGAACTGGTGTCAATTTCTGAAAGTTCAGAAACATTACCGGCGTATAAGACGACCCCAGAACAGACAGAAGATTTTTCAGTCTTCAAAAGTCATCTTATACGCCGGAATATACTGTAGTTGGTTTTGCTGTAGAAGCACATCTCTTTAACCAGTGTTAACAAGTATTGAACATTCCTGTACATTCCATTACCATTGTATCACAAGATACAATGAAGGTTTATTAGATCACTGGATCTCTTACTACTAGTGTTCTAGGCTACCTTTAATATTTCTCATAGGTATATTTGAACACAGCCTAACTTGACTGATGATGAGGTTTTGTTCTGATGCAGCTCCCAGGCAGGACATGATGGAATAGCCGGGATAACTTGTTTTGCTCCCAGTTCATGACTGAACCACTCTCCATGTTAACTGGCAAAAGTTGCAGATTTCCCTTCAATTGTCAAGATTAAGCCCATGTAGCTGGCTAAATTCTGTCTAATGTTCTCTAGGGAGCGGTCCTGAAATAAAGCAGTGTTTATTTTTATACAGATTCTCACAGCGCTGTAACATTTTTGTGACTTCCTGGGATATTTCTAGTCATTCAGAGGCCAAAAGCGTTCTCAGAGGTAGTTCCTTCATTTAATGATATGGGTCCTTTTTCCCACATTGTATCTTATCAGAGAACTGGGAATTTCAGATAACACATGAAAACAATAGCTGACAAGTACACAGGAAAGTGATTTATGACATCTCTATTAAGAAATACCATCATAAGTCATATGATTCTCATCATTATTATTTTTTTTTTACTTTTATATATTGTGCTTTACATGTACATTAACATACATGTGATTTTAGGTTGCTAGGAGTAGATTATGCAAGTTTGCAATCAACATTGATATTTTAACCCCATGTTAATGAGCCCAAAATATTTCTCATTTATCACAACTGACTCTAAGAAATATGTCTACAAATATTCATATCTCAGATATATTAAATGTGGAAGCCCAATTATATCTAAATAGATAGTGTCTGCCTGTTTTATATTTTTTAGACATTACTTTTTTTAGGAGAAACTTTAATCTTGTGCTAGATATCTTGTGCATTTTATATAAAAAATACTGTAAATCTTTTGCAGAGGTTTTTTTTTTGCTGTATTGCCACCAATAACTTTTTCATAGTTCAGTTTATAAGCTATTTAAAGTGTCATTTGCTGGATAAGAGGATATTTTTTTGCTACCATTTTGGGAACTGTACAAACTTTTTATGATTTTTTTATTAAAATTTTTATATGTTGTGACACAGTGAAAAAGTGTTAAGCTTTTTTTTTTACAGGATGCACCGCACTGCAATATTAATTTTTTTATATTGATTCATCGGGTATTTTGGGTTGAGGGGATACCTAGAGATGTATTACAGTATGTTGGTACTTTGCTGGATTGTCTCCGACAGCGTCTATTACAGACCCCACTATAGCAGCCTTTAGAGAAGATCCTTCTGTCAGAGCAATTGATCGGCGTCCCCAATGACTTTACAGGTATATTTATTCACTACTTAATTGATTATTATGTACAATATAGTACATTCATAGTCAGCTTGGTTGCCCTTAAAATATATTAAGAATACCTAGTTTAGATTACAGATTTAGATTAGGACTGTGTCCAATATATAAAGAGTATGGTCAGATAACATTCACATACAATATGTGGATTTCTGAAGTATGAATAAATTTATTTGTACATACAGTTTATCTCACAGTACACAGGCAGTCCCTGGGTTACATACAAGATAGGGTCTATAGCTTTGTTCTTAAGTTGAATTTGTATGTAAGTCATATAACTGTATATATAACTGTATATTTATAAATGTAGCCCCAGACAAAAAAAATTTTTCCCCACTGGAGTTTCAAATTTTTTTGCTGTAATGGGACCAAGGATTATCAATAATCCTTCACTACAGACACCTTACAGCAGATCATTGCAGTCTGGGACTATACTAAAGCATCCAGAGAGCTTTACCAGAGGTCACAGTGGGGAGAGGGGTCCGTCTGTAAGTTGGGTGTCCGCCTGTATTGGTAATAGGTAAATACATGTTAATTTCATATCAGTTGAATATTGTCCACATACTGTATATCAAGGCCTGGTTTTCACAATTTAAACAAATTCCACAATATATGCAGTATAGCTTCCATATTATATACTGTATTTTTGGAGAAAACAAGGTTTAATCTCTTGAGGAGACATGGCTTCTATACTGGAAGATTTGTGAATTTATAGAATAGCGTGGCTCAGGCACTGGTCATAGTAGAGGGACAGCAGAGAACTTCAAGAAGGGCCTGGATACTTTTTTAAATCTAAATAACAGCAATAGCTTTATTATAATATTGAATTGTATTGCTTTACATCCCTTCCCCACCCCATCCATTCACTTTCCTTCCTTGGTTGA
Source organism: Engystomops pustulosus (assembly GCF_040894005.1). Classification (NCBI taxonomy): domain Eukaryota; kingdom Metazoa; phylum Chordata; class Amphibia; order Anura; family Leptodactylidae; genus Engystomops; species Engystomops pustulosus. The sequence continues at coordinate 45,052,638 of NC_092411.1, read as the reverse complement.
ATTTAATGGACATATGTCTTTTATCCGTACTAACTATGTAAAGCATACATACATTAGTCAGTAAATAAAAGAAAAAACATATATATATATATATATATATATATATATATATATATATATATATATACAACTTCTATACATATGGGGTATTGTACAAGGCAAGTTTTGACTAGATAAATAATAGATGATCGGACCAAGGAGTTTTAGTTTTGTTATTCATTGTTCAGAACAGTATTAAATTCATGCATGCAAACACTTTCCTAACTGCAGACTGTTTCTTCCATTTTTTTCAGTTCCTGAACAGAACCATAAATGTAAAGTACTCTAATTATATCAAGCTCTGTATGTTAGCTGCGTTTTTCTGTCACACCTGGAAGAAATTACACATCTAGCTTCTCCAAAAAATGTGATTTCCCTAATGTGAAAATCAAGACACATTTCTCAAAATAAAGAAAAATCCAAGAATATGTAAGCAGGTTACGGCAATTTATCATAGTTGATATTAATTTCACTAAAAAGGAAACTTCACAAAATTTGTTATTAAAAATTATATGTTTTAAGTGAACAAAAAGGTGATTTAGAAATAATTTTGAGGTTATTTTTTAAGAATAGATTTTATATTGTGTTTGAGCCTTATAGGACATTTTGGGAAAGCCACAGAAAAATTGTCAACAGTTTATATAGTTTTACTTCTGATGTTGCCTCTAATTTATACTGAACAAGCAGTTCTATATTCCAAGTTTTTATTGTTAAGTTTAAACATTATAGGTAAACCCATACATGTTGGGGGACATTTGCTAAGTCCTCACTTCAGAAATCTGGCTTTGTAAAGTTGTGAAATATTGGATCGCTAGGCTCACATATGCACAAATTCCGTGATGACTGCATTTTTATCCCATTTACTCCTGGGTGGCGGGAAGGTGGCTGTGGTAGGATTGTTTAGCCAAAACATAACACTAGTAAAGAGTAATCAAAACTTACACCGCCCTCTAGGAAAAAGTAACCTCCCGCCTTTAAATGTAAATCAACTGTCTTTTCTCACATCTTTGGGAAGCTGAGTTCTAGCTCAGTTTCCCAAGCCACACTTAACTGCCACACCTGTTCTCAGGAAAGGAACACTTAAATAAGACCTGTCTGACAAAGTGAGGTAGACCAGAAGATCCTCAGAAATTAGACTTCACGGGGAGAGCCAAAGAAATTCAGGAACAAATGAGAAGCTTTTAGACCTAAGAGAACCACATTGAGATGTGAATTCCACAATTGTAGAAATCATGAAACTGTGGTCAACCCAGGAGTGGCAGGCCATCCAAAATATTCAACCAAAAGGTCATTAAACCCGCACAACAACATCCAAAGAACTGCAGACCTCACTTGCGTCAGTTAAGTTCAGTTTAACCCCTTAGCGCTCTGCGCCGTAGCTGTACTGCGCTGAGTCCCGCGATTAGCGCTCAGCGCAGTACAGCTACTGCGCAGAGCCGATGCCGTTTCAGCGCTGCGTAGCAGCCGAACCGGCATCGTTAGCCGCGGGATTTCAGCGGTAATTTACCGCTGACATCCCGCGGCTAACACCCGCGGTCGGAATGGGCTCCGATCGCGGGTATTTAACCCGTTAAATGGCGGGGTCAACGCGACCGCGGCATTTAACATGCCTTCTGGGGGTCTTTACCCCACGATCGGCCCCCCAGCACCGTTTTCGGGGGGGGGGGGGCGATCGCTGTTTTGACTCCTCTGGGGTCCGATCGGGACCCCAGAGAAGCCTGGAGGGTTTACTTTTAAGATGGCGTCTGTGACGTCATCTTAAAGGCAAAGTGTCAGCCTATGCATCTGCATAGGCTGGCACTGATAATACCCTGCAATACATTAGTATTGCAGAGTATTATCAAGAACAAGCAATCAGATGATTGCTTGTTCATATCCCATGGTGGATCATGTAAAAAATGTACAAAATAATGTTTTTCAATAAAAAATTACTTTATAAATCACTAAAAATGCCCATAAGCCCCAAAACATATAAAGAGACATATAACGCTCAAAAAAGTCTAAATCATAACACAAACCCCACATATATAGTATCACCGCGTCCATAACAATCCATAGAATAAAACTAAATAACTATTGAACCCATATGATGAACGCCGTAAAAAAAAACGTCAAAAACCCGCCAAAAATTATGATTTTTACCTATTATATCCCACTAAAAATGCAATAAAAAGTGATCCACAAAACATATGTACTCCAGAATGATACTGTTGCAAAGTACAACATGTCCCGCAAAAAACAAGCCATCAACCAGCTCTGTAGCCAAAACCTTAACAATGTTATGCCACTTGGAAGACGGCAATGCAAAAATGATAGATTTTTCCCCACATTAGGGTTTTATTTGGCAAATTTAGTAAAACATAAGAAAAAATATTCATGTCTGGTTTCCCCGTAATCGTATCAACCCATAGAATAAAGATAACATGATTATTAGGCTATACGGTGAACACGAAAAAAAAAAAAAAAAGTAAAAAATCCAGTACAGAATTGATGCTTTTCTACTCATGACCTCAAAAAAAGTTCCAAAATTTTCAACAATAGGTGATACCAACCCCAAAATGGTAACACTGGAAAAAGCATCTCGTCCCGCAAAAAAAATGCCGTCACATGGCCCAAATAACGGAAAAGCTAAAATTTTATAGCCTTCAAAAGGAGGCAACCAGAAAACTAAAATCCTGGCAGCTGCAGGGTGCTCCTTCCCTTCTGCGCCTCGCTGTGCCCCCATAACACAAGTAATGTGCTCCTTCCCTTCTGCGCCTCGCTGTGCCCCCATAACACAAGTAATGTCCACATGTGGGGGGTCGCTGCACTCAGGAGAAATTGTAGAACAAATTTTATGGTGAGTTTTCTCTTTTTATCTTTTGGAAATGTGTAAATTTTAGGGCTAAATGAACGTATAACCGACAAAATTTGACCATTCTAAATTTCACCGCCATTTTGATTCAATTACTATGAAGATCTCAAGGGGTAAACAATCTTTGTAAATGCTGTTTCCGATAGTTTGAGGGGTGCAGATTTGAAAATGGGTTGGTTATATAGGGGGTTTTGTTGCTAAATATGTAAAATTTGATTTGATTTCAAACAGTATTTATCCCCAAAATAGTCAATTCCGAAAATACGGAAAATCGCTATTCGATTTGTAGGCCGCGTGACGTCAAAATAAATTATCCAAACATTTCAAAAATTATGAAAATGTAAAGTAGACAAATGGGAAATGTTATTCTGCAAGTTATTTAGGTGGTAATACTATCTGCCTGAAAACACGGTGATTTTGAATTTCGAAAATGGCAAATTTTTCTAAAAATTCATCATTTTTTTCTTTTTTTTGTAAATAAACGCAAAACTTATCAGCCAAAATTTACCACTAAAATGAAGCACAACATGTGGGGAAAAAACAATCTTAGAATCGCTTTGATAAGTAACAGTGTTCAAAAGTTATTACCACAGGAAGAGACACTGGTCAAATTTCAAAAAAAAGTTGCGAGCCTTAACCTGCAAACAGGCTGCGTCCTTAAGGGGTTAAATAACTCCACCATAGGAGAGAGAGAAAAAAACATAAGCAAAACATGAGCAAAAAACATAATGGCTCAACTCAGCTTTGCAAGAAAACATCCTGATGATCCCCAGGACTTTCGTAGAAGACTCTATGTACTGAGGTGAAAAAAAGTTAAACTTTTTGGATGTACATCCAAAACACACCATCAAATCCACCTTAAAACAAAGTGAAGACTTTGGAGTGGCCAAATGATATTCTGTAGCATAACCATAAAGAAATATGTGTGTATTACAGAATTCTGCAAAGTTGAGTGGTCAAAAATTCCTCTAGATCATTGTAAAAGCAGTTGGGCTGTTAAGAGTGGCCTCACCAGTTATAAGGTTTAGGGGGCAATTATTTTTTCACTCAAGGCCCTGCCAGTTTTGATTACTTTTTTTCCTTTATAGTAAATACTTTCATTTATAAACTGCACTTTGTGTTATATTTGTCTAATATTTAAATTTGCTTAGTGATCTGCAGCATTTCAGTGTAAAATACATCTAAAAGATTAAGAAATGAAGAAGGAAGAAAATATGCTTTCGCACCATTGCACCCAAAATGTGAAATCTCTCCAACCTAAAACCTCACTGCTTATAGGGAATGTGACATAGATATGTTGAAAGTCTCTAAATACAAGATTTCTAAAAGAGTAAAAGTATGGTTTTGTGAAACAATTAGGAACATGCGTCACAAAAGCATTATTTTTGTTATAATTGTATATTTCACCTAGAAGAGGATGAAACCCTCTCCTAACATGACTGCTTTCTAAAATGTTCATGCTCCTCAAGATTAGAGATGAGCAGTCCATCAGTATTCGGTACCTGAATCCAAACACCAACTTTGGTGCTTGCACCAATCAAGTGTGTTAACCATTTAAACCAGTCCACTCACCCACCAGTAACAGCTGTGATAGGTTCTGTTGTCCTCTTCATGCCATGGACAAAGCGCCATATTGGCTGGGGTCTCCTTTCACTGTAACTGGAAGCGGCAAAATCACTTCCAATATGGCGGTGCACATGAACTGCCAGAAACTACATGCTGCGGGCGGCTTTGCCTGCGGCATGTAATGGAGAGCCAGGAGAAATTAGAAATTACCGAGGAACTTCTCAATTTTCACCTTTTGAGTTTTGGTGAGATTGTTCCTTGGATTTAATGTGGAATGCTGTATATTTTGGAGTAAAGCATTAACATTTTATTTGTTTTTTGTGTATTTTAGCTAATTGGGAGTATGCCTGGTAAGTGGCTCCTCCACTCGCAATCCCCTCATTCCGTTTGTCATCCGTTCTTGAACTATGTAACAGATAACACCCGCAATCAGGGCCAGGTGTCACCGGTGTGTGTGTGTGTGTGTGTGTGTGTGTGGGGGGGGGTTGGGGTGAACCTGAATATTGCAGTTCAGGTTTGCTCAGAACTACTAATCAGAGAACTATTATGGAGCATACACTCACCGGCCACTTTATTAGGTACACCTGTCCAACTGCTCGTTAACACTTAATTTCTAATCAGCCAATCACATGGCGGCAACTCAGTGCATTTAGGCATGTAGATATGGTCAAGACAATCTCCTGCAGTTCAAACCGAGCATCAGTATGGGGAAGAAAGGTGATTTGAGTGCCTTTGAACGTGGCATGGTTGTTGGTGCCAGAAGGGCTGGTCTGAGTATTTCAGAAACTGATGATCTACTGGGATTTTCACGCACAACCATCTCTAGAGTTTACAGAGAATGGTCCGAAAAATAAAAAACATCCAGTGAGCGGCAGTTCTGTGGGTGGAAATGCCTTGTTGATGCCAGAGGTCAGAGGAGAATGGGCAGACTGGTTCAAGCTGATAGAAAGGCAACAATGACTCAAATCGCCACCCGTTACAACCAAGGTAGGCAGAAGAGCATCTCTGAACGCACAGTATGTCGAACTTTGAGGCAGATGGGCTACAGCAGCAGAAGACCACACCGGGTGCCACTCCTTTCAGCTAAGAACAGGAAACTGAGGCTACAATTTGCACAAGCTCATCGAAATTGGACAGTAGAAGATTGGAAAAACGTTGCCTGGTCTGATGAGTCTCGATTTCTGCTGCGACATTCGGATGGTAGGGTCAGAATTTGGGGTCAACAACATAAAAGCATGGATCCATCCTGCCTTGTATCAATGGTTCAGGCTGGTGGTGGTGGTGTCATGTTGTGGGGAATATTTTTTTGGCACTCTTTGGGCCCCTTGGTACCAATTGAGCATCTTTGCAACGCCACAGCCTACCTGAATATTGTTGCTGACCATGTCCATCCCTTTATGACCACAATGTACCCAACATCTGATGGCTACTTTCAGCAAGATAATGCGCCATGTCATAAAGCTGGAATCATCTCAGACTGGTTTCTTGAACATGACAATGAGTTCATTGTACTCAAATGGCCTCCACAGTGACCAGATCTCAATCCAATAGAGCATCTTTGGGATGTGGTGGAACGGGAGATTCGCATCATGGATGTGCAGCCGAGAAATCTGCGGCAACTGTGTGATGCCATCATGTCAATATGGACCAAAATCTCTAAGGAATGCTTCCAGCACCTTGTTGAATCTATGCCACGAAGAATTGAGGCAGTTCTGAAGGCAACCCGTTACTAGCATGGTGTACCTAATAAAGTGGCCGGTGAGTGTATATTCTCTGTGTCTTATTACACAGCCCTAACTGAACTGTGCGTAGAGGTACAACCCATTGTAACGAAGAATGGTAACACCCATTTTTCAGCATGTATTCGTACATTTTTAGCTGACCTTACTTTGGTGGTAAGAAATTTTGTAGACTGCTTGCTATCTATTGGTCATATAGAGATCAGCCGACATACTCTAAATATGAACTATGAGTAAATTGTCGTTACAATGCCTATTTGTTATGCAAATGAATCATGTGAATGTAACCTCCAATCTATCTTTAACAGAACCAGGTTCTACTATACTTAATAATCATAAAATTATTCTCTTAAAAGTATTTAATGATCAAGATTTTTACTAATTTTATCATTAAATAATGATTCAGGCTTACTGCGGGTTTATACGAGGATCATTGGTTTGGCATTCTCCCATTAAATAATGCACTGCATAAGTTCTACAGTATGTCAATCTTGTGGTAATGAGCCTGTTGTAATAGAACCCTTCAAGGTTAAGCACTGTTTTGCAGCAGTAATTGAACAGAGCTTTTTGTGAAATCTTGGATAATTGCCAATAAGACTGAATGCTTATTCACTTTCTACTCGGTCTCACATATATTCAGTTTGGGAAACTTTGTTCTTCTGTTCTCTTTTTAGCTTGTCTTACATACATTCTACAATTTATCTCAATGAACAATAATTACATAGTTAAAATTAAAAAAAAATAATAGTAAAATATTTTTTTCCATATGTATTGGGACCTTATATTGCTTCCCCATAATTAAAGTCAGGGTATTTTGATAGCACCTATAGTTTTGACAGCTAGTTAGAAATCTAAGGTACCATGTACAAGGGATGCACTTATAACAGGCAGTCAGGTGAACATTACTTAATGCTGCTTCTTAACTGTCATCGTTTAAGGAATTCTATTTTGCCGGATATTTTTAATTGAAATCATTACTGTGACATTTTATCCCTCACATAGTAAAAAAGTGAACTTTTCATATTTTAAGAAAAAGCATAGGAAATTTCAGTTTGGGCTGAAAAGCTGGATATGGTAATTCATGGTACATGTGAGTCACAGCAAAAAATATTTACCCTTGAGACAAATTTTTGTATAGATTTTATTTGGCCTCATATTAGATTTTAGCATATACAGTAGAAATCCTTTGGTAATTAACAATGTGTCTGCCTGTCCATGTACCAGCATCCGAGATTCGCCAGCAACCTAAGTGCTGGTGTCCTGAGCCTCCTTCCTCCTGTTTAATGTTTTTGTAAGTGTTTTTAAATCATATCCAATTGTGAGTTTTGATTGATATATGGGCCTATATATATACACTGTACACTGTAATCACTTCCTGCTCTCTGCAAAAGTGCTGAGACAGGGTTCTAGGGTAACCCCTCATTAGCATTATTATAAAAAATGATTTTAAAAGTAAGAAGGCCATGAATAAAAAATATAAGAATTTTTACACAGTCACTGTGCATGGAACCATGACTAAGTGTCCCTAGTTTGATTTTAACGGTACATTTCCTTTAAGATTTTCAACAGATTCTTAAAGGATTCTTACTCAGGATAACAAAATAACACATTCTTTAGTTCCATGTTATTAACAAAAATACAACATTTTACTGATGTAATTCCAACATGTCTCTATCAGTGCTAGTGTATACAATTTCAGTTGCCCCAGGATCCCACTGTAAACCTTCAGGTTTTTAAGGCTGAGGATGGCAGATACTTCTCATGAATAGCTTCTCCTGTCTGCTTCTCCTCTTATCCTCCAGCTCCTTCCCCCTCCATTACAAGACTAGCTCACACACAGACATTTCCCCCAGCATCATGCTGATACTTACTTACTCTTCAAGCTACAGATAAGATAAGGTGTTTATCCAGGAAGGGGATGCACTCTGTGTGTGTTATAGCTAAGATGATCAGAGCTCATTGATCTCATCATCTCTCATCTTTGATCTGTCTCACCTCTTTTTTTCTATGTGCCAGATACTAGTAGAATGCTCAGAAGCTAAATAAAAGTGTAGATAAACATGTACCCTGATAATCTAAGCACATTGTCAGTACATAGCATATCACAGCACACAGTGGTCATAATGTGCCTACTTAGAGAGTCCCCTCCACAATGACCATCACTAAGCAATAAAACTGAGTAAAATTGTAAAATAAGGAGTTAAAAATTATCTCTATTGTGTAAACATCACTAGAGGATTCAAATTTGAGGACTTTCTATCATGTGCAAATGAGATTACCTCTTTTTACACATTGCAAGATTTCTTTTCATTCATTGTTCTGCTCCTTTAACATAGTAGAGTAACAAATACCTTCACACATGTCAACTTAGCTTTATCTGTTTCTTGTTTTATCTGATTTTGTGCTTTAACCTTAAGGAAATGCACAAAAAAATCCAAAAATGTAGGACGTGAGAGTTTTGACTGTCTGTTAAGATCCGTTTGGTAGGACACAATAGTAAAAAAAAGAATAAAAAAGTACAAGGATTGAAAGATTGAAAACATAGGCAATGAGTAGACTTTTTTTGCACTCCACCAATGGGAAAATTTTCAAAGCTGTTCTGGTTTTGAAAATTTATGTATCACTCATGACCAAACCCTGGTTTGATTGACCAATTATTATATCATCTTTCCTGCACATTAGATATTGCACTGAGGTGACCACGAACAGCTTATGTCATATGTTATTGTGAGGTTGTGGTAGAAATAGTTATTATTGGTCGCCATTCAAATTTATTTGAGTGAAAATAAACAACCTCACTCGTCTCCATAATTACAACTTGGATCAATAGTCTTTTGCCTTGCTAGATTTTGGTTAGTTCCCTGTAAACAGGGAAGCGCTGTACACTATATTTGTTATTTTTTTGTCCTCCCAGAGAATAATTATTACTATAAAGTATCACAGCTGTCATCTGACTGTGGGAAACACTGGAAAAACTCTTGGCAGTGTTTATTCCCATGAACTTTTATTTCTGATGCTGGTTTAAAAGGTGTTCTCTAATGAAAAACTTTTGAGTTGGTTATGTGCATACTTTGGGCGGTAACTAGAGATATTGAGGTCATGAAAATGAATTGTAAAGTAAAATTTGTAAAGTAAAAATTCTGTTTTTGAGGCACAAGTAGTTGTTGTCTAATTTCAACTATAGTTACCTTGTAAATAAGATAGCAGAAAATGATCATAGTAGTATATATTTGTCAGAACTCCTTCTGCACCTTCCTTGCTCCTTGGTTGTACAGATCTGTTGGAACCACAACCAGATGTTGTTGTTCTGCTGGAAGGTGCTTGGGTTACAAGCTTCTCTGAGTTGGGTGGGTCTCTGGTGTCAATTGTAGTGATGGACATCTCATCTAATCGGCTGCAAGTGTGGCGCCTGCTGCCTTCATTTATAACTCGTGCCTTTTTCTTTTTGGCTTATTATGCTGTGATTTAGATGTCAAATATCAACAAAGATCACAATAACTTTGTTTAATTTGTAGCAGATAATTTACCTAAAAACTGGGAATTATAGTAACCAACTATATGAGAACATAATCTGGCACCACATTCAGTGTCCTAATTAAAGTAGATTTAATTACTCAAAGCAGGAGAGAGCCTTTATCATGCTGATGGCTTCTTCCTAACCTGAGATATTTATCATCATGTCATATTAAATCATATTCAGCTATTCCTTAAGTGGGTGGCGCTTCCTAGTTGCGACATCAGCTTAGGGCACTGAAGCAAGAGCACTAAGGGCATTCATATGAATCAGAACAGCATGTTTGTAATTGGCTGATCTGAAGCATGTGATGAGTGACGTGCTTGTGACATCACTCAAGGTCCTATTTTTGTACGCCTCCAGTAGTGCCGCTTCCAAAAAGCCTCCTGTCATCTATAGCTGTTCTATACAGTTTCCCATGGTTACCAGAAAGAATGGTAAATGAAGATTATCCTGGGGGGGCAAGTAAAAACCTCTGTTAACAGTGAAATCCTGCAGATAGCTAATTAGAGTAAATCAGAGAATTTGTCATGACTCGCAAATTGTACTGATGAGATCAGGTTTCAGGCTTCTGCTGGGAAACCACACCCAGAGCTGCCTGTGATTGACAGCTGCATTTCTGATCCTGGGAAAGCTGGGTGTGCCTCTGAACTCGTTTTGCATGACAGAATTGCTTATTTTTGCTTAGTGCAGAGTTAGGCAAAAGTTTTTATACTTTTCAGTTGTACTTTCAATTTCATTTTCAAAGAATCAATAGTGCAAGAAAAAATAATTTTATCCTCATTGTTTATTCTCCCTCCTTCCTTCTTACCTTGCTCCATGTCCTTACTTTTTACTCTGCTTTTACCTTAAAATTTACCTTAAAATTCCAAAAATATCTCAAACTTAAACCTAGCTTTTCCCAAGGAAAAGATCCTTAAAGACAGCTGTCAATCAAAGGCTTCCCTGGGTGGGGTTTACTAGCACAGAAGCCTGAAACATGAATACCAGAGAAGAAATCAGCAAATTCTGACAAGAGATTTATTAGAATTGTCTGAGAACAAAACTTTTTGAGTTGCTCATGAAAACCAAGCAAAGCTCAGCTTTCATTTTATGAACTGCTGTGGGAAAATGAAAGCTGACACAACTGATAAATCTCCCCCATAGACTGCAGAGATAGAAACTTAATGAGGCACTACAAAACATCACCCAGAGTATCTACTGTATGGCTTCCTAAAACCATATATAAGGTGTTTCTTGTGGGATTTCCGGGGTTCAGTAACACAAAGAAACACCTTACTATGATGTCGAATGCAGCAAACCTTTTAGTGTATAAAATCAATTAGGATAAACTGCTGTGCGTGAGTCATGGGATACACGGCGCTACTGTACTGTACTGATACACTGTATCCTCAGACTAATCCATGCCAACTAGCACTAAGCAATTGGAGATCACCCTTTTGTATAGGTATAATAATAGACCTGTCCTGACCGGAACACCCAGGCTTTGTTTTATTAAGTAATATAACATTTAATGAAATATATATGCACTTCAGTCTATGTTGTAATGTTTTTATATTATAGTAACAAATAACTATGTATACTTTGTACCCGCCAGGGTGGACACCGGGATGTCACATGACCAGATCACTTGAACGGGTATACACATGAAGACAAGATTCTTAAATATACTTAGGATAACAAAATAAAAGAAACATTCTCTAATTCAATGTTATTAACAAAACTACAGGCAGTCCCCGGGTTACATACAACATAGGTTCTGTAGGTTTGTTCTTAAGTTGAATTTGTATGTAAGTCAAAACTGTATATTTTATAATGGTAAATACAGGCAAAAAAAATTTCGCCCAAGTGACAATCGGAGTTTCAACATTTTTTTCTGTAATTGAACCAATAATTATCAATTAAGCTTCATGACACCATACAGCTGATCATTAGAGTCAGGGACTATAGTAATTCATCCAGAGATCTTCATCAGAGGTCACAGTGGGCAGAGGGGACCGTCTTTAACTATGGGTCATCTGTAAATTGGGTTTTCTTGAGTAGGGGACCGCGTGTACATCATTTCACAGATATAATTCCAACCTGTCTTTATCAGTATACAATTTGTGGTTGCCCTGGTATCCGACCATAAATCTTCAGAATTTTATGGTCCCGCAGGACAGATTTTTCTCATAAATAGTTTTTCCTGTCTGCAGTATACAGGGTGATCTCTGCCCACCCCCTCTCTATTAAAAGACGAAATTACGTATAGACACAGGATATGGTCTTTATCTGGTGGGGGACGCTCTGTGTTTGCGTTATAGCTCAGATGTAGCAGAGCTGACAGTGTTTATTATAGTTCAGATGTATCAGAGATTAATTGTGTCACTGTGTGTAATATCCATCTCATGGATCTCACATCTCTGAGCATCTATTTTTTTCTATGTGTCAGATACTATTAAAATGCTCAGAAGCTAAATAAAAGTGTAAATCTGTACCCTGATAATATAAGCACATTGTCAGCACACATCATCTCACAGCACAGAGGAATCTTAAAGTGTCTGCTTAGAGAGTCCCCGCCCACAGTTTTACACAGACCATCATTGAGTTAAACGAGCTAAAACAGCAATGAGTAAAATTGCTATCCCACCCGCCACTTATCTATGCGCTCTATCGGATGAGGCTGCTAGCGCTGCAGGGGGTGCGCATGCATTAAAATACTAGGCTTGTTAAGGTGCTCAGGTGATGTAGGCTGAGCACCCCAGGCTAATTTGCATAACTTTTAAAACTCTATATTTCCCTGATCGGAGGATATCGAGTTATAAGAAAAAAAGTCTTACTTCACTAAACTGATGATAGATGTCCTTTAATCTCGGTTCCTGTCTTCCAGTGGTTGTCCTATCCATCGATCATTTTTGCATACACTTATATATTTGCACATAGGCACTGAAGCCTTTATACCTGGGACGACATGTGTAGCGGTTTATCTTAAATAATTTTATACAATAAAAGCTTTGCTGCATTCCACATGGAAGAAAAGTGTTCCTTCTGCTCCTGAGCGCCAGACACCCCACGATACCAGAAATTTGAGATTTCTTAACTCCTCCTCCTGTCTCCTCATCAGGATAGGAGTTTTCTCAGTTTTGGAACCCACTATGGATATTTAAAGCACTTTGCCTAGCACTCCCATCTGATAGCAAAGGGTGTATGCATGTCCCAACCACTTATTACGGTATAATAGTAGTGTTGCACCCTTCTTTTCTGTGCTTATCTCAGAGCCCTCCACTCTCTAGTGGTCCTAGTGTCTCCTACCCAGGTTTTTATGACTACAACCATATATGACATTGATCTGTTGAGGTTCGCCATAAATGCACTATGCTCTTGGATCTCATTGGAGGAATGTTATTAGCAGAACAAATTTTAGGTCATAAGGTTCCAAAGCTGAGAGTTTGTTCAAATGTTTTCTCTCTTACAATGTAACACATACTAATATCTCAGCTTGGAGCTGTTTATGATAATTTGAAAATGTTCTCCTTATATAAATAGTTGTACATAATTCAAACAATATGTAACATTTGAGGCGCATAATTGAAAATACTGTATTAAGGTTAGCAGGTTCTAAAGTGATTTTCTATCACTGTAAGTCATGACAATTTAATTGCACTTTATGCATATTATTTAACATTCTTTTTGAGTCACAAACATTTTTTTTTCTTCATAAAGAGCTTTTCAGACCTCTCTCGGTAATATGGGTTTCTGCTCTACTGATCTCAGGTGTAAGCTCTGGGAATAAAAGGTGAAAGGATTCAGAAAATAATAGAATTGCATAGTGATTAATCAATTTAGCTGTCAATCAAAGCCACCTGCAACGCAAAGGCCAATTTGGAAGAAGAGGGTTTTTTTTGGTGGATAAAAATGCTTGCTACAGTTTATTGGAAGAATATACTAATACTGTTTGCAAAATAGATTTAGGACTCATGAATCTTTTATATTTCCTTTTGAAGCAATGATATGAGTATGGTATTGATAATAGATGTGATTCAAAATACTAGCAGTTGTTTCCCTCCAATTTAATTGTGAAGATTTCTACACTTTTTTTTAAAGTTATTTTTTGACATGATGCATTCTTGGCCTTTCTCTTGTTTGATTGTCCTAGGTTAAATTATAGGTAAATGCATTTATATGTTATAAAAATTACCATCATGTTTTACATGTTTGACCTGCACTGTTATTTTCAATTATTTTTGCATTACTGATGTGACTATAACTATGTTTTTCTATTTTCTTTCTTACCTTCCCCTCTTCGTGAACTATTGGTAGCTGTAATTTGATGCTTCAGTGAGCTGCCATCCCGTATTGGAAGTGAATAACATAGCTTTTCATGGACCACAAACAATGGACCCGTGGTACTGTGTTTGAGCCCATGTGTGAGGCATGTGAGGTCCACTTATATGCTAATGACAGTAGAAGATGACTGCCTGAGCAACAAACACGTCAGGAATAGAACCTGCTCCATAATTTGTGGCCTTTTTATTTGGCTAATTCACTGAGCCATTGAAACTAAGGCCATGTACAAGAGCCATTTGAAATCCATGTGGCCGTGTGCTAGCAATTGAAACAATGGCTAGGAAACACATGTTAGTGTGCATATAGCTTAAGAGTAAAGCCAGTTTCACACTCTGATATTCTGGTTATTATTTTGCATCAGTATTTGGAATCGATCAAAAACCCATAAGATCTTCAAATCTTTACATTTTTTGTAAGATAAACTACTGTTTTTGGCTTTTATATACTGATACAGTATATAAAAGTGCCATCAGGAATCTACCTATTAAGGTAAATCCGGTGGTAGGTCCTTACATTATCAGCCATATTGTCACAACCACTGGGAGAAAGAGCTACTGTGCATGTGTGAATACATCTAGCGACGTGAATAGAGCTTGTGGGCAAGCACAAGCTCTATCAGGAGCACAACTAGGACATGCTTGGAGGCTGGACAGCAAAAGCTACTGAGGCGTGGCATGGCAGCCTTTGCTCCCACTGCCCAGAGAGGCTACTCCATTCCACAGTAGGCCCTGCTGATAATTTTCATAGTTTTAAAATGACGATCAGGTTAGGAAGCATAAAAGGATTAGAGAAAGAATGTTTTGTGATGAGGACAGAAGAAGGAACCTACCAACAGATGTACTTTAATGGAAATCTACCACTGACTATGAGTAAAATTATACCGAACATACTCACCTATTGTCCCCTTAATTTTGATTCCAGCGTTGGTCTTCTTCAAGCTTGACATGCCGGGAGTGCCTGAAGAAAAGACTTATACAAAAGCAACCTGTAGTTGAATTCATGCCCCTGCATGATAGATACCTCCCTTACCCATGTTGGAGAGGGAGGTGACATCACACAGAAGGTGTGAAAAATTAGCAGCCAGGAGTGTCGGGACATCTCGTCCCAGAGCTTTTTTTTTAGACGATCCCAGCGCCAAGCTTGAAGAAGACCACTGCTAGGATGTCCTAGGTGAGTATGTTCAGTGTAATTTTACGTATAGTTAGGGGTAGATTTCCTTTAATAGGACGATTTCCGATGGTAGAAGATATCCTTCAGTGGTTTAGGCTTTAGGTTTATAACTTTACATGTGAATTATGAGTGGATGATCCAGCTAGCCATTTAAAAAAACACAGCAACACCTTACATGCCATGAATTTAAAGCCTGCAGTGCCTGCAGCAAAGTTATTCACATTTCTTTCGGAAGTTTTTAGATGAGACCTGTTTTAAAGGACCTGTCACCCATAAAAAAGGCACTAGGAGCTGTTTACTAAAGTGAGCAGGTCCTAGTGCTACAAAAGATGTGTCAGTGTTACACTGCTAGTGTTATCAGAAACCTCCTATAAAGCTAGAAGACACGGCTGCGCTGTACAATAGGAACCCCGGACCATGCTCACAGTGGTCTGGCGTATTCATGAGGGAGTGGAGTGGGAGAGGCGGTCCGAAGAAGAAGCAGTGCCTTGGACCGCCCCCTCATGAGTACCCCAGACTGCTGCGAGCTTGGTCCGGCGTTCCTATTGTACAGAGCTGCAGTGTCTGCTAGTGTTATCTGAGTTTTCCCATAAAGCTAGCAGTGTAACCCTGCTACATCTGGGGTAGCACTAGGAGCTGCTTACTTTAGTAAGTGCCTTTTTTATGGCTGACAGGTCCTCTTTAAACTGATTCTTTAAATGTCAATGGACTATCCACCAGTTATTCCAATGTGGCTAGCTCACTATAATCCTGACCTTTGGGTTCTTTGCCTAAGAAAGAAGGTAGAGAAAAGCAGCACATTAAGTTTTCTAATAAAATGTACCATTCTTTTATGTGTCTCCTGAGTATAACAAATCCATGTTATTTTGCATAGCTGATCATCACATCTCCCATATCTTTGAACCAAAGGTCTGGATCCGTACATCATTTTCATAGTGTGCCAGTGCCACTAGACATCTGCAGAATTTGACACAAATGCAAACAATAAGCAGGTAACAGCTCTACACACTGGTCCAGTGATGGAGAGGATTGATACATGTTCCCTCATTAAGTGATTTTATGTCAATGCATCCTTGTAGCATTTAGTATTCTTAGTCTTTCAGGAACAATGACAATTTCAAGTGACTGTACCAGAAACAAATGGCTCATTATTCACAACTGTGTTTTTATACTTTTATGTGTTGTTTTTTTAGCCATTAATTGATATTTCCTAAATAATCACACTGTTTATGAAGCATTTTTAATTTCCAAATTTCCGAAATGTTTCTACAGTTTCATGTAAATGACATAATTTGCATTCTGCGTATTATAAAGTACATAAAAAGGGGTAAGTTAATACATTCAATCTTCCAGAAAGCAGCAGGGGTTACATTTGCACTTTCTTTTAACTACAAATTCATTTAACTGCTTTTTCAAAGAGTACAGTAATGCAGGCTCTTAAATGAATGACATCCCCATAAGGGGCTCGAGCAAAAGGCAATCACTTGGTAAGTCACCACATATGGAGGCGCAATTACTGAAGAGAGACTTCTATTTTAAGGTGAGACAATCTGTCTTGGGAACAAACTCCTGGGAAGTGCAAGTGAGGCTTTGGCCACAAACTACTAACTTTTGTGTAATTCTTGGCCTAATTATAAGGAAAAATAAAATGAGAAGTTTTCGAGGTGTTATGTTTAATAATTTGTGCAAAAGTAAGTTTTTCTTGCATTTTTAGTGTCTGGCTGCATTTAGACAGTAGGAAATGTGAGCAAGACTAATATTTAATCATGAGAGAAAGCAAAAAATCACATATTGTGTAAAATATTCTAATTTTTAATATGCCGGTCTCTTGCAACAACAACAAAAGTGTAATAATAATAATAATAATGAATAAAAATTTGAAATGTATTTTAAATAAATTTAAATAAATTCGTTATTTTTAGGGTGGGGTGTGAATGTTTTATTTTTGATGGAAAAGTTATAAATAAACAAATAAAAAAAGAGAGGAAAACAATAAAATGTACCTCAAACAATTACATAACTATTGTCTGCCATATCTGACATATACTTCTAGAAACATTTTCTCAAATATGTACAATAAGTATATAATTTTTATGCACAGCGATGCTAAAATGAATGTCTGGATCCTTCAAACTTTTGGAAATCAGTGACATTAATTTGTGTCATTAAATAAGGCAGGGCTGTATTTACCTATAGGCACAGTAGGCATGAGCCAATGGGTGGCCCTAGGGGAACTTTCTCATGGATTCCCAATTTGCATTTCCATATGGTAATCAGTGGGTAAAAGGAGGGACATGAAGTACACAAAATATTCTACAGTATAAAAGGTGTTTGAAACAAACTGGAGTCGGTAGGTATTACATATAATCTCCACATATACATTTGAATACAGATTTTTGACAAACTGTGGATAAATGCATTAGGAATCATAGTGTTAGTCAGTGATGGTAACTTTTTATAACTAATGATATCGTTTTAAATCCATACTCTTTTCTGTTATAAGCTGCGTGTTTGCCCTAATAATCTTGGGACCATTTTAAAAGTCTTTGTAATGAATTTGAGTTTGTTGGTTTTAATATATGATGAAATGAAAAGTTATTGATATTTTAACATTTAGGTGGTGAACTCCCCTTTGTTTTGAGGTTTTACTATAGTGTTGGGGGGTAGTTTTTCCTGAAACTAAGTATACATAAGGACGCAATTAATTTTGGTTAAACAACTGAAAATATGTCTTATATTCTAGGTTCTTCAAAGTAGCCACCTTTTGCTTTGATTACTACTTTGCACACTCTTGGCATTCTCTTTATGAGCTTCACGAGGTAGTCACCAGAAATGGTCTTCCAACAGTCTTGAAGGAGTTCCCAGAGATGCTTAGCACTTGTTGGCCCTTTTGCCTTCACTCTGCGGTCCGGCTCACCTCAAAACATCTCAATAGGGTTCAGGTATGGTGATTATGGAGGCCAGGTTATCTTGCATAGCACCCATCACTCTCCATCTTGGTCAAATAGGCCTTAAACAGCCTGGAGGTGTGTTTGTTGTCATGGTCCTGTTGAAAAATAAACGGTGGTCCAAATAAATGCTAACCGGATGGAATAGCATGCTGCTACAAGATGCTGTGGTAACCATTCTGGTTCAGTATACCTTCAATTTTGAATAAATCCCCAACAGTGTCACCAGCAAAGCACCCCCACACCATCACACATGATGGCCACTCGTTTTTTTTTAATTGCTGCTTTTTTATAGCCATAATACAAATTCTAACAGTCTATTCAGTAGGACTATCAGCTATATATACACATGACTTCTGTGTAACTCAAGTGATGGTCCCAGCCTATTTATTAGGCAAGAAATCCCACTTATTAAACCTGACAGGGCACCTGTGAGGTAAAAACCATTTCTAGTGACTACCTCTTGAAGCTCAAAAAGAGAATGCCAAGAGTGTGCAAAGCAGTAATCAAAGCAAAGGGTGGCTCCGTTGTTTTACACTTTTTTGTTAAGCATATTCCACATGTGTTAATTCATAGTTTTGATGCCTTCAATATGAATTTCAATGACAGTTTTTATAGCCATGAAAACACAGAAAACTCTTTGAATGAGACAATGGGGCAGATTTACTTACCCGGTCCGTTCGCGATCCAGTGGCGCGTTCTCTGCGGGGGATTCGGGTCCGGCCCGGGATTCATCAAGGTAGTTCCTCCGCCGTCCACCAGGTGGCGCTGCTGCGCTGAAAAGCATCTGAACGCACTCAAGTTCACTGGGCCGGACCAAGTGAAGGTAAGTGCGTCCCAAGCGACACTTTTATTGTTTTAAATGCGGCGGTTTTTCCGAATCCGTTGGGTTTTCGCTCGGCCACGGCCCCCGATTTCCGTCGCGTGCATGCCGGCGCCGATGCGCCACAATCCGATCGCGTGCGCCAAAATCCAGGGGCAATGGAGGAAATATTTGGGTTACACGTCGGGAAAATGCGAATCGGGCCCTTAGTAAATGACCCCCAGTGTGTCCAAACTTTTGGTCTATAATGTAAATATATATATATTCATACATATATACATATAGTAAAAAATGGAAAATAACATACTTATAAGTATGCTTTTAGAGTATTGAAGGAAGTCATAGGATGGCAAGCAAGTAAGTGAGACACTTTTCACATGGAAATATTCAATGCATAAGTTCTGTGTTAACCTGTGCAATGACATTTGAAGCACTTATTACACAGTATTCATGCATCTGTGCATTGGGTTCAATATGTGAAAGTTCATCTGTTTCTAGGGTTTTGCAGGCTTGGCTGAGCTTGTTTTAACCTGCCAAGGCCTATAAACGAATGAACTTTCACATACTGAATCCAATGCACAGATGAATATAGTCTGTAATAGGTGCTTCAAATGTACACTGTCATGGCAGAGGTGAATAGAGAACTCATGTATTCAATACATTGTGTGAATAGGGTCTTAGTTACGTTGCTTGCTGTGGATAGGGTTGGGAGAACTGACATCTTATGACACTATTTAGTTACAAAGTAGCCAGTTTATTAATTAGATATAACAGAATCACAGGACCACGAGGGAAAAAAAACATGCAAACCTTCCCAGAACTTTATTATTTAATGTAGGTGTAAACCTAGATGGAATTTTAATACTGACTGGATGTTGTGTAAACATTTACACCATACACTTCGGTCTATTTTGGGGTAAAGCTTCTAAATTGCCACATCTGCTGTGCATTTTTAATTTTTTTTTTTTTTTCATTTTTATTTAGCATATACATTGACTGTACACAGAATAATAGAAATAATCCTGAAGTTAGGTCCAGACTATAGAGAAAGTGTTTTGCAAACTTTAGTACTTAACCTTTGAGTTATTACTAGACAATAGTCTGACATTCTAAAGCCACATACTACTTAAAGGGAATGACTCACCAATACATTTTTTACTAAAGAAAACCAAACAGAGAAACATATTATTAATCTCCCAATTGGTTTTCTGTACATGATTACTCAAGAAATAGATTTTTAATGACACATTGACCTTCAGGTACAGATTATTCAATGAAATGTTTTTTTGTTTTTTTTAAGAAGAAAAAATACCCATATTCAATAATCAACATCTGTGGTAGCATCTGCCTCTTAGATATTTGAGCACATCTTTAGTGGTCCCAGAAATGATATTTTATGGACATAGACACATTTGTGGACCATGTTATGAGGGTTGTACTAACTTAGGTTATCCTTTTTTACGCGTTAGGAGAGGGTTTGACTGCTGTAACCTCCACCAATTAAGAGAATGGACGCCCAATGGGGGTATTGTTCTCACTAATGGGTGGAGCGGCAGGACAATGTATGGTAGTGTCTTGCTGAGCACAGCGCTTTGCTATATGCATAACTCTCACTGACAGTGAATGGGAGTGTGTAATATAGCCAAGTGCTGTGCTATGCAATTTCTGACACTCCAATACAATTAAATGGATCATATAAATACATGCGCAACCTGTGCTACACATAGAAGTAAGTATGGGACACAGATTCCTTTGGGTCCTGTTCTCATTGGTAGGGGTCCCTGCAGTCAGACCCTCACCTTGTTATCACCTGACCTGAGGTCCTAAGTTGGTTTAATAATTTTATAATAATTCCTTTATTTATATAGTACCAACATATTCTGCTGCGGTGCACAGAGCTTGCCAAATCAGTCCTGATCCCCATGGGGCGCACAATCTAATCTACCTACCAGTATGTTTTTTTTTTTGGAGTGTGGGAGGAAACCAGAGGAAATCCACGCAAACACAAACTCTTTGCAGATGTTGACCTGGATGTGACCACTGCTAACCACTGAGCCACCGTGCTGCTTCCTGCTAAACCACGTCCACGTTGAGAGATTTAAATTATCACAAGTTTTAGCTTAACTGTTTATGCTACAATATTGGAGCAAATTTTGTGCTAAATTGTCCCTGTATAGAAGAATATAAGAAGTATATACAGTATAAAAGAATATTTTAATATGTATAGAAAAAGTGTACCGTACCACCTGGATTGAACTTACGAAGGTGCACCATCACAAATTTGCTGCACCTTTGATTGTTGACTCATTATTCTACACAGGAAGCATAATTTTTTATTCTTTACATGGAACCATTTTTAAGAGAACAATGTTTTTGATGATCCTTTACTAAAATTACTATAGAGATCTAATTCATGGGTTGGACTCTTCGCTATTGTTACACAGCGGGTGGGATGTGGTTGGGGGACTAACTTGAAGCCACTGCAGATATCACCTGTTTGGGCCTTGACATAAATGTAATGGGTAAAATGTGATATTAAGCCATGTAACAAGCCCCATATTTACCATTTCTTTAGCTTTCTCACCTCACACCCAAAGAGAGTTGGGGCTGGCAGGTGTAAGCGCCATAGCCCGTCATATTTACTAAAGTTGAAAACTGAAATCTTTTCCATATCAGACCTGGTCTAAAGTTGTCGGAGATGGCGTCCGGATCTACTAAAAGGCCATAGCCTATTAGTATATCCAACATTCAGTGCACCAGCAGGGAAGGGTATGTTAAGACTGGCATTCCCCCAAAGTATTACGCTGATCCCCAGTTTCTACCCACTATACAGAGTACAGGGAACCAGCTCCATGCTCTGTGTCAATAAAAACTACTGTACAACCTGTTTAAAAATGAATCTCCTTTGTATTATCTAATTTTTTGGTTTTCTTTAATTTTAAACAAAATGTAATCCCTAGAGACTTTACAATGTGCACTCCAGTGTGCCAAGTGCAGCACCTAATGTTTCTTTTTGCACTCATTCATAGGCCATGCTAGTAATAGTGAGATATTTAACAATCTGTAAATCTTTGACCCTATATCTTATAGTCATTTGAAAAAAAATACACAATTGTTTTTTCGGTAACACATCAAAGACTGTAATTTGTAATCGTTTATAATATAGATGAGATAATACAAGCTTCAACCATATGTTCTCTGTACTTCACCAATAATAAAATACATTCCGCATACTGTATTGTGTGACTAAACAATATGTTAAATCACATTTGAGCTGTTGTTACAACAATTAAGGCAAATGTGCAATATTGTATATTTAATTAGTAAATATTTTTTGAATGAAATAGAGCTTCATAATGTAAAAAAAGTTATGAGTACAGGCAGTTCCCTGGTTATGTACCAGATAGGTTGTTTAGGTTTGTACTTAAGTTGAATTTGTATTTAAGTCATAAATGGAATATTTAATAATTCTACCTCGAGACAAAAATTTATTTTGTTCCTGTGACAATTAGATTATCAAAATTTTGTGCTGTAATGGGACCAAGGATTATCAATAAAGCCTCATTACAGACACCTTACAGCTGATCATTACAGCCTGGGACTATAGTAACATCCAGAGAGCTTCACCAGAGGTCACAGGGGGCAGAGAGGTCCGTCTGTAAATAGGGGTCATCTGTAAGTTGTCCTTAAGTTGGAGACTGGCTGTACTTAATAATAACTTTAACTCTCACTGAATTGTTCACAATAGACTGATTATATTTAGTAATATTCCAGGGCAGGCTGGTTCCTGGGATTTAACTTAATTCAATAGGGAACTATCAATTATTTCAACTTAAAATTGATTTTAAAAAATCTAGTTTATTAGGCTAGGTAATCCTGGTTGATAAATCAAATTTAAATACTATTCATGATGATAACAATGGCTCAATAGAACTCCGTAACTGCTATAATCGCTACAGAAAACATTTCACACTCCTTCTTCCCCTCTTTTTAATGTTTACCCTGTACGTAATGTTTTTTTGTTTTTTCTTCTTCTTCAAAAGATTATTAAGCAAGCAAGGCTTTATGTGAATTTGGATGTCACCCTGGGCATTGGACGTAAGGTGCTAGATACTAAACGAAACATGATGTTCTAGCTATTTGGGACAGTTTTCATTTCCCTAAGCGCCTCCCCTCCTCCCACTAGCCTTCCTCCTCTCAATCCTTCTCCCTCCCCAATGTTAATCAGCAAAAAGTTTTTGAAAAGACATTATATAACCAGTAAGCTAACTCTCACTTTAGTAGTTTTGGAATGTAAAATATGTTGTCAACTACTGAATCCGATTTGTTTGTGCCTGTTGCTGTTTTGAAAATGAATAAAAATATTTAAAAAGATATAACAAATTTGTATCTCCTGAGTGAAGTAAATTTTGCATGATGTGGGCAGGAAACAATGTCAGCAAATTTTACTATGACCTAAACCCCAAAAGATTTGAATAGCTTATATCTGAAATCTAAGTGAAGCTGGACCTCGAATAAGTGCTGTGCCGTAATTACTAAGAGGTAAGTACATACTAGTCTAATACTTTGGCCTTGCTTCTTTCCAGTCAGACATTGCGCCTTGTCAGGCAATTAGTCTTGACAGATTTATAGTGCCTTTTCATTTGTAAAAGTGTGTAAATTTTGAGGTTTTATTCATCGATAGAATGCACCCGAATTTTATGGCTTTTCTTTGACAAATTTAGAAAATTTTGGTGGCATTGTGATACTATGCCATCAGCTATGCTCAGCTGAAAGTAAATTTGTCATCCGACAGTAAATTTGTCTTCCGGTTTTCTATGATACACGAATTTATGCTTCATTTATCAATGGCAATATTTCAAATTTTACATCTCAAAATTTCAAAGTGGCACCTCACCTTCACTCTGTGGTCTAACCATTCAAATCAGTCATTTCTAAACAAAAAATCTCATGTTTTGAAAAAAAAACTTTGTTCAATTTCCATGACAACCTCAAAAAGCAACTGAATGCATAGGAAGCCTTGAATGTTGTATGAGTTTTTGAGTTAGCTTTTAAAATGCTCCACATGAGGGATGTGACATTTTACAAAAAGTTGTACAGAACACACATCAATGCCCAAATGTCTCAGAAATTAAAAAAAATACTCCAACATGATAAATCCTCCCAATAATATAAAAAGAGGCAAATGTAGAAGACAAATAAAAAGGCTTATAGGGATTGTCCAGGCTTCAATTTTTAAAAAAAAAAGTATTGTTGAAAGTAACCAGCACTTTCGATTAATTGGTCCATTCATGCATTTGGGGTCAATTGTTCAGTTGTTCAGTTTGTGCGGCTATTTGTTGCTTTTATAAATATTAAGTTATGTTGAAATTTTAACAATATTCAACAATAACAATAAGTTAAAGTTAAGTATAAATATGTGTTCTGTGGTCGCTAAGTTAGCCCTTGTATCCTAGTGAGCATCACTATTGAATACAGATAATTTTGTATGTAGCATTTATAAAATTATGGCAATGGTGGGTAGAAAGGTGGTGTGGATTTAACTTGAAACTTCAATTTTTTTTTTATAATTCAAAAACAGTTTTTTACATCCATATGAGACATTAACCAGTTCGCGACCGCCCGCCGTGTATTCACGGCGGCGGT
This sequence comes from Engystomops pustulosus, assembly GCF_040894005.1. Taxonomy (NCBI): domain Eukaryota; kingdom Metazoa; phylum Chordata; class Amphibia; order Anura; family Leptodactylidae; genus Engystomops; species Engystomops pustulosus. Next base: position 45,028,013 of record NC_092411.1, on the reverse strand, counting down.
CGCGTCGCGCTGCATGGAGAGGGCTCACGGGCTGAGCCCTCTCCATAGCCGGTAAGTCTTTGCTGCATATTGCAGCAAAGGCTTACCGGTAACACTCGCGATCGGTGCTAGCACCGATCGCGGGTGTTTTCACAGCGTGGGCTGCCGGCAAAGCTGCCGGCAGCCTCAAACAGATAGCGGCGCATGGGCGCCGCCATCTTACCTGGGATCGCCGCTCCCCGTCTCCATGGTAGCCTCAGGTCTTCCGAAGACCCGAGGCTATTTCGTTTTAACCCCTTCATTACAATGTGCTGATAGCACATTGTAATGAATGAGGAAGAAAATCCCCATATACTGCCATACTGTAGTATGGCAGTATATGATAGGATCGATCAGACAACCTAGGGTTAAAGTACCCTAGGGAGTCTGAAAAATAGTATAAATAAAAATAAAAAAAAGTTTAAAAAAAAAAAATTATAATAAAAAAACCTAAAATTTCAAATCACCCCCCTTTCCCTAGAACTGACATAAATATAAATAAACAGTAAAAATCATAAACACATCAGGTATCGACGTGTCCGAAAATGCCCGATCTATCAAAATATGATAACGGTTTTTCAATGCGTTTAACCCCGTAACGGAAAATAGCGCCCAAAGTCGAAAATGGCACTTTTTAGCCATTTTGAAAAATCTAAAAAAATCTATAAAAAGTGATCAAAAGGTCGTACAGTCCTAAAAATTATATAATTGAAAATATTATCAAATTGCGCAAAAAACGAAAGTACCCACAGCTCCGTACACAAAAGTATAAAAAAGTTATTAGCGCCAGAAGTTGGCAAAATCAAAAAAAATATTTTTGTACAGGAGGTTTTAATTTTTGTAAATGTATGAAAACATTATAAAACCTATACAAATTTGGTATCCCCTTAATCGTACCGACCCAAAGAATAAAGTAGACCTGTCATTTGGGGCGCTCAGTGAAAGACGTAGTATCCAAGCCCACAAGAAAATGGCGCAAATGCGGTTTTTCACCATTTTCATTGCATTTGGAATTTTTTTCCCGCTTCCGAGTACATGGCATGGAATATTTAATACCATCATTATGAAGTGCAATTTGTTACGCAGAAAACAAGCCATCACACAGCTCTTTACGTGTAAAAATAAAAAAGTTATAGATTTTTGAAGGTGGGGAGTGAAAAATGGACATGAAAAAACAGGAAAGGGCCCGGTCCTTAACCGGTTAATGAAACTATTCAATCTAATCTGATCACTTCTACAATACACTTTAATGCTTGTAATTATCATATTCAAAAAAATTTCATATGGTCCACACCGGCCCCCTCCCTAAAGGCCACACCCAACCTTCAGCTGACTGCGCTGTCCCCTTCACACCCACGCCTAATGTGGTGGAAAGGGCACAGCAATAAACTAGCATTTGTGATTATTTCAGGGCAAAAGCCCTGATAAATACCCCTCATATTTTTTATGAACTTCAATGTATTTTTTTCTTATTAGGATTTGCAGCATTTATTTAAATAAGGAATAGCATGGTGAAATACATTATACAGTAGTAAAATAGCTACAATCCACCAGGTCTGCTTTAGTTTTAAAAAATACAGTTACTAGTCAAGGTGATGTCCCATCTGTTAAACGAGGCAACACATCCATATATTAGAATTCCTAATAGAGGCAGCTGGTAGCTGATAGATTGCTGTTATTCTACTATTTATATGCATTGCAAAACTTTAAGATTTTACAAAAGTAACGGCTGCAATAAGTTTCAATATTTTTTTTTACTAACCCCCTGCATTTGTGCGCAGGTGTTGCCGCAGAGATCATCTAAGCTTGACAAATTGGTGTTCCTACGACTGTTCCTATAGTATCCGTAACCTAATTGTGAGATTTTCTGTATCTATGCATGTGGCAAGATAATGTACGATTATTTTCTTCTGGCTCTCCATTGCAAGCACTTGTAATGCCCTTGAGAACGCAGATGCAAGCACATCCTAGAAAAATGGTTTAAAGGGAAAAGACTTCATGGATTTGCTTTCTTAATAACTACAAGTAAAATATGTATGTCATAATTTATGGATCACTGTGCTGCAATTGTGTAAGGATAGTAGTGTAGCCGGTAAATGCAAGACTGCAGATAACTAGGGCTATCTACTGGCATTTGGCATCACTTCAACTTCTTTAGAAAAGCACAAAAAAGTGGGGTAATTTATTTCTAAAAATCTAGAAGTTCTTCCTGATCACTTTTTTGAATGCTGATTTAGAGATCTGGTTCTTCCCTTGAGGCATCACCTGATCCTTCTCTTTAGCTACTGTTGGTCTTTACTTATTTCTGTGGTTTTTCACCTTTTTTCTTCAGCCCATACACAATATTTGTCTTTGTTATCAGTGGGTGAATATCCCAATATGGTTAATCATCATGAAATGTTTCAGTTTTATAACACACAGCTTTCTTAATATAATATAATATAATATAATTAGAAATTATAAAACAATTTCTTAATATGGACAATGCTAAATTTTTTCTTCATATGAAAAATTTTTAAAAAAATGTTTTTGTGATAGTCGGGAGATGTATATACTTGGCTTTATTATATGTTACCATAAGGGATGAGAGGACTTGAACCTATAAGTTCGGGTTTGGCGTTTTGGCTCACCCTCTAATGGTAACAATCCTTGCCAACATCTGATTGTAGGTGGTAACCCTTTAAATGCTGCCAACAAAGCCGGCAGTTTAATTAAAATACTGGCAGCACATGCATGTCACATTTTCCCTATGATGGCTGTTTTCCCTTGGTTCCTTGGGAGGACAATCATAGGGAAAACGGAGGTGTGCATGCGCTTCTGGCATGTCAATGCTACTGGTGCAAATCCGAATCTGAACAGTACCGCTCATCCCTAGCCATCCCTAGCGTACCGCTCATCCCTAGCCATCACTATATTGAGAAATTGGAATTGAAAAAAAATCTGGAAAAGTTGAGTGGTAAATGAGAATTCAATGGTTTAAACAAGTTTCAACCTATTTTGACAATAATCCAACAGTAGGTTTTTAGGTTATTCAGTATTTACAAATTTTTAACTCCTCTACCTTGGTACTAGTGGTCTGCCAGTAAAAATAACTGAGCGGCCAAAACTTGAAATGATTAACTTTATCAAAATTGCTGTCACGAGTGCTCCTGCGACCCATATCGTCACCCGCCCTTCTTACCTGTCCCAGCTCCTGTCTCGGCTGTCCTCGCGTCCCCAACTCCTAGGGCGCGCTCACCAGCTTCAGTAAGTTTAAGCCTGCCTCTTCCTACTCTCTCTGCTGGATCTTTGAGTCTATGCCATAGAGAAAGCTCCCTTGCATTATCCCTGAGTATTCCTGCGTTCCTGGTTGTTACTGTATCTGCTTTTCTGTGTGTTCCTGCTCCTGAGTTTCCATGTTCCTGTGTTACTGTTCCCGTGTTCCTACGTTCCTGTTTCCGTGCTCCTGTGTGTTCCAGTCCGTTCCTGTGTTCCCATTTCCCTTCTGCCTGGACCTCCCATTGCTGACCTTGGATTGGACTTGACCTTGCAACTCTGCCACCTGCCCTGACCCTGTGCCTGAACCTGACCACGAGACTCCTGCAAAGGCACCTCGACCTTGGCTGCCACCGCAGGCTAGTCACACCTGGTGGCACCCGGCCACAGCAAGACCATCCCACTTTGCGGCGGGCTCTGGTGAAGACCAGGTGCCACTTATATTCCGAGGTGTCAGCTAGTACCACCTCTCGCCATATGACATCATCAACGAATGGCCGCTGTACAGCCAAAAACTATGACTGGTCAAATCCAAATCTACTCATTATGCTCTACTGAAAATGAAATCTATATAAAACTTCTTACTTTCAATTAATTCATATGCAAGATATCTTATATGGACTGACCTAAATTGGAGCCAAAATTTGCTTTCTTCTAAAGCGGTAAGCAGGATACCGTATACTCTTTATGGTAGCCTGCAACCTGTGAAATGAACTGCATTGAACCTGTTCTATCATGGTAGTCATGAGGTCCTATCTGTAGCTGAGAAGATTGGCAGGTAATTTATTACATATCTTCTAGCAAAGATTTATAGAGGTTATTAGATATTTATACTGGAATATTTAGGATAAATTACCCATCAATCTACTCGGTGACTCGATATCTGTCACATATTGCCCTCAGACAAGGCTACATATTTGCCCTAATAGGTCCACATTAAGTCATGCAGGTCATGGGTTGGTATAAGTTCTGTGCACAGTGAGTCTTAGACATAATAACCAGAGTCTAAATATGGCTTCTAATTATTCAGAATATACTCATACGCTCATATGAAGCTGATACAGTCATGCACAGCACAGAGATTGGTATATCTTCTCACGTTATACTTTTTCAGTAATACTAAGTCATAGTGAGCAACTGGTATACTCAAAATTCTATCTATTGGCTAATGAATATGTGTGAGGGTCACTAAGATAGAAGTAGCCAACTCAACATAGAAAACATAAATGTGATACATAATGAACCGGTTGACTTTACTGATGAACCCAAACATGGACATTTCATGCATCTTTTGCCCACAACTCTTTAATAATCCCACAAGAAGCCATTAACCATTTTATTTAAATTACTTCGATTTTTGCTTGAAACTTTTCCATTTCAGTCTTCACATTTTCATTCGTATGAGTAACTGTTTCCCATATTTAAAATTTTGACACATATTTTCTTTTCCACATTGCCTGAAGCTTATTGACATTTAAATTTCAAATTCCAGATATATATTTTTTGTAAAGAAATGCATGTTTGAATGTTATCCAAATTGAATAATATTTTGTGTCAGCGAGAGAGTGCTGCTTTTATGGCTTCGGTAACTGTTTCCACAGCAACAAAGTTTCTAACAAGAGTAAAGCGTGAAAATTGATTCTGTCAGATGATTTTGGCAAAATCCGAGTAACTTTTCTACACAAAATGTGATGTGCACGTTATGATATAATTAAACTACATTTAGAAGCTTCTTTTCTTAATTTTACCTTACAGGCAAATTAAATCTTAATTTCTTATATTAGTAGTAATGGTAACTACTGTGTAAATAAAGTTTCACATGTCCAATCATTTGGTGATGCTGGAACACTTTCTCACATTACAATGGTTTTCAAAAAGTTCAGAACTGCTTCGAAAAATGTCTCTTATCATCTGCATTTTTCATTAATTCTAGTAAGGAAAGTAAATTATAATTGCAGGACTTCATTGTTGGGCAAAATTGCACAAAAAGTTTGTGCCATATTGATTAAAGGAGTGATTAAAGACTAAAGTGGTCTCACAGTTATGAGAGAGGCTCAAATCCTGCCTATTACCACCACCCTCATCTTTTGGATAGAACTCAGTAACTATTACCTCGTTACTCTTTTTGGCAAAATACCCTATTATTTGGGGTGTTTTTTTGGCATATAGGGGCACATTTACTTACCCGCCTAGAGGAGTTCCCCGACAGTGCATTGTCTGACAATAATACACTGTGCCATGATTCACTAAGATTGTGCGCCCACTAGCAGATAGTGGATCCATGAGTGAGTAGGGAATCAATTGTATGTGCTAAGACACACATGCTATTGATTAGCGCTAAAACAAGTTGTGGGATTCCACTGCTCTCCCCTATTGTAAAAATCATAGCAGGTCCTTGGAACCGAGAAGAGACAGTCAGGGATCCGAATCCACTTCCTCTAGCAGTCTAGTGTCCTCAAGGTCAGTAAAAACTACACTGCAGGCCGATTCTCACAATCTAGATTAAAGGGATATTACCATCTGGGCATTTAAATTTAATGTAATTCATTTGCCATATATAAACATTTCTTCAAATCGATTGACTTAAAAAAAAAATGTTCCTGTGTGAAGATAATTTCTCATAAATGTAGTCATGTTTTCCCTTAGAAACGAGATGGCTTCCTCGGATACGACCACCTCCCATTTTGGCAGAGGTGGCCAGACATCCACTATTGAGTCCTACCTGACCACCTTGAATCAGCAATCATTACCACAGGATAACTGTATGACCTGCAGTAACTCCTGGACATTTAATATGCACACACACTTTGTGTCTTTGTGCAATCACTCCAGAAGAGGTGGCCGTATCCAAGGACACAATCTTGTCTCTAAGGGACGATATGACTACATTTATGAGAAATTATCTTCACACAGGTAATTTTGTTTAATAACATCTAATTGAAGAAATGTATTTATATATGGCAGATTAATGAAATTGAATGTGAATGCCGAGACGAGAATATACCTTTAACAACTTTGCCTTTGCCCCCTGACCCAAAGGCATGAAAGATGTAAGACATCTAAGAGTACGTCCGCTCAGCCTACTTATACCTCTACTGTAGGTCCACTGATGCTGGGTGCACTAAACAGAGGTTGTGTTGCTCTGGATCTGAGTAATGGAGCATTTGGCTGGAGGGGTCTCCTCACAAAATGGATGATACACAGACAACATTACATTATTCAGAAGTCAAGTCGGTGAGTAGAAAGAGGAGGGGTCTCAGCACAGCAACTCAAAGGCCACAAGAGGAGCAACAATGTTTCCATTCTGGTGTGTGCTGTGCCCTCTCCTGCTGGATTTCTGCCTGCAGATTTTTTGTGTGTGCCCCTACCCCCCTCCTTTTCTGACACACACACACACACACACACAGTGCAATTCTGGAGTGAGGTGAGTATTCTGTCAACTGCTATGTTAAGAATACTACCTACCTGTTAAAGTATGGAAGGTCCTGATATTATTATGTTTATTCATGTATTAGTGTGTGTATGGAGATTAGCAACATAAATATAAGCATCAAAAATTAGCATGTATATTATATGACTGTTAATTTCTGTGCATGAATTTGTAAATGGGATCTGTGTATTATATGTTTATGTTAACTGCCAGAGAATAGTGTAGAAATGAAGCCTATGTTTTACTGTAAAGTAACAGACACCATGATATGACTATGTATATATATTTATATGCACCTGGAATTGTTGTTTCCTATATGTGGTGTATGTAGAGCATGTGTAACATATGTATGTGTGTAATTGTGGCATATGATTGTGGTCAGGGTGTGTAGAATATATATAATGCTCCTGTTTATATGTATTTTATATGTGTGTTGCATATATAATGTGTTTGTGCGGGATGAGGGCAGCATTGAGGTTTTAGGTATATGGGCCCTAATCCATAGTTTTCATCGGAGTTCATTGGAGTCTTGTTAGGCCACTGGTACTAACCCTTTGAAACTTGAGAGACTCAATATGCTAATGGTATACAGTCTGGATCACAACAATCGCAGGTGAAGAGGGTGCAACCATAAAGGGGCACACAGGATGAGGGGGCCCGAGTCACTTCCTTTTAAACACTTTGCTATGCTACTGTGCATGGAGCTGCTCAGATCATAGTCAAGAAACTAGTGGCATCTGTTGCAGCCAGTGCAGATGGCTCGGTTCTGCAAGGCCTTTCACACACTGTGGGGACCTGGTGATGGCAGTGATGGCAGCTGGGAAGGCAAGCAATGGTTGAAAGGGGGAAATATCTTCTCTGCAGGTTCACAGAATAAGAGGTTCCCTGATAGTACAATGTGATTAACGTACATTGCAAGATGGCGGAAGAGTGGACGGGATCAGGTATCATATTTTACTGAAACATCACATTTCATTTGGTTGAATGGAGGAGAGCGGGTATTGCAAGGAGCCTTCAAATGTTTTATACATATGCAAGGGTGTAAAATCAGGTTGGATTTATGCCAGTTAAAAGTTGTAACACTAAATGGTGGTTTTGTGGTGTCAGTGTGAAGAAAAATAACACATAGTGAAGGAGGGATATATTTTGGTCATCATAAATGGAGGAGGGGATCTGTCTTTATTTTGGGGCCCATAGGGATGTACTTAATTCATCTTTACTGTAGTAAGTAAACACTACTCCTCCATCCATTACAGTTAAAAAAATCTATTTATTATGGTTGCCTTTAAAAGTGCCTTTGTAAAGAAACCCAGTAATTTCAGATTTTTCTCTTTTTTCACAAATTTAAAATTAGGTGACATGTATTGGCCCTTTTGGGAAAAACAGAGAAACTCGTGCTTAAGTGTATTAGACAAGAGGATTTGCTTCTAGCGATGGCATGTATTTCGGAACTATTTTGCAAATATCTGTATAATTGGCAGCATAGTTAGTGGAAAAGATCATTTCAGGCACAAGGAATTGTTATCGAGGTAATGTGCAAAGTCGTATTTTAATTTTTGACAAAAAAAAGAGACTTACAAACGTTTTCATAGTAAGTCGATATGGTTCAGTAGCAAGCAATCGGGACTGGAGTTTTTATCCTAAAATAAGGGAAAACCGACGCATACATCATAGAAAATATGCCCCACATCTAAAATATTTAAACTTCACTACAAGTCATCTGGCAGCCTTTAGGAGATGAAGAAACAGTCGGTAGTTTTGCTTACCCATGTACTTTGAAATATTACTAAGCAAGCAATTGAAAGGGTGCATGGGCAGGTCTGATAGACTACATAGGTCAAGCTTTGGGCTCTTTTAAATTACTGGCAGTCCCAAAATATATATACAAAACTTTTAGAACTTTTGGGTTTTGAATGTCACCTTTTTAACTGTTCTGGTTCATGGTCATAAATGAATATGGTGCCAATATAAAAAGAATGAAAAAACAATTCCAGAAGCGGCAGACCTGTGTGCTTACCATAATCTTATTAGGGTTTGAGGGTTTGGTCTTGTTAGACTAATCTCATAGGGGCAGATTTACTTACACGGCCCATTCGCGATCCAGCGGCGCGTTCTCTGCGCTGGATTCGGGTCCGGCCGGGATTTATGATGGTAGTTCCGTCCACCAGGTGGCGCTGCTGCGCTGAAGTCCGCTGGAATGCCTCGAAATACACCGGCCTATCCTGGATAAAGGTGAGTGAAATTTTCGCGACAAAATTTTTTTTTTAAATGAGGCGGTTTTTCCAAATCCGTCGGGTTTTCGTTCGGCCACGCCCCCCGATTTCCGTCGTGTGCATGCCGGCGCCGATGCGCCACAATCCGATCGCTTGCGCCAAAATCCTGGGGCAATTCAGGTACAATCGGTGCAAATCGGAAATATTCGGGTAGCACGTCGGGAAAACGCAAATCGGGCCCTTAGTAAATGACCCCCATAATCTTCTATGAGGAGGTAAGTTCCAGACTGGACTTGGTAGAGACTGTGGATATGGTGTATCTGGACTTTTCCAAGGCATTTGATACAGGGCTGCATAAAAATTTGGTACATAAAATGAAACTGTTGGGACTGGGGGAAATCCATGTATTTGGGTTAGAATTTGTCTTAATTATACAAAACAGAGGGTCGTCATTACTGGCACCTTATTCGGATGGCATAAAGTTCCCAGTGGGGTACCACAGGGGTCAGTATTGGACCCCCTTCTATTTAAAAATTTTTATTACCTTTTAGAGGGTTCACACATTTTCAGCAAAAATGATCCTCTGTAAAGTAAAGTTATAATAGTAAAGTTATACTATCCACAGAGAAGGATAGTAAAATATTGCAGAGGAATTTGTGAACTCTAGACTTGGGTTGACAAATGACTAATATAGTTTAATCTTACATAAATGTTTAATGGACATGGTCTGAGGACCAAATATAATAAGGGATGTAAGAGAGGCATAGATTCTCATGATAAGGACATAACTTTGCCCTTATACAAATCACTTACCATACCAAATATGGAATATTGGGATACATTTACTGAGCTCCTTGCACCAGTTTTCTGTAGGACTTTGCACAACTACTTGCACACGTACATAAGAAGTGTCTGCGCCACCTATGTTTTGCCCGTGACCCTTTTGTGTTGCGGCTTCACTATTCTTCATGCAACACAAATTTCTGCACTGGAAGGGGCGTTGTGGTCCTCAGTCAGACCGTGCACCAGATTTAACGTGCAAAGTCCGACAGAATTATTTCACATGCCCCACGTTGAAGGTCCACCAAAAATAAGTGGTGCACTCTGTCAGACCTGTATATGGGACGCCAGATTCTTGAAGAGCGGCAACAGAATTCCTGAATCTGGCGCCCTCTGCACACTACACAGACAAACTGCATTTAGTGCAGTTTCCACTGTTCTTAGTAAATGTGCCCCATTGTGTACAATATTGGCCACCGATATATAAAAAGGACATAGTTGAACTGGAATGGGTACAGAGGAAAGTAATTAAGTTCATCGACCAGAATACAATAACAGATTACTAAACATGGGCTTCTCCGGTTTAGAAAAAAAGGGTGGCCTCATTACAATGTACAAACATCTGAATGAGCAGTACAGGGATCTTTCAGATCTTTTTAAACCTTGCAAACAACACCTTTGACCTACGGCGTCCTGCATGTGGTTTCCTCAGCGCAATCAGTGAAAAACACTTACCTGTCATCAGGTTTTTTAGTCAACCATAGATTTCTATTGGCTTCCAAGATCTGCATCAGTGAAAATCATTGGACTGGTTTCAAATTTCTTTTCCATAGACAATGGATAAGTGATAATAAAAGGCAATGTATAAACACTAGAGATGAGCGAGCACTAAAATGCTCGGGTGCTCGTCATTCGAGACAAACTTTTCCAGATGCTCGAGTGCTCGTCTCGAATAACGAGCCCCATTGAAGTCAATGGGAGACCCGAGCATTTTTTTAATAAAACTGAACAGTAAAAGAACAGTGCAAAAAAAAAAAATTCCAGATGTTTGCAGATGTTTTACTTGTAAGAACACATTGAAATAACACTATTCTTCACTTTGCAGGTGTTCGCGCGTGTCTCCCGCTAAGTTAGGAGATGTGCACGAACATCTGGAATGTGAAGAATAGTGTTCTTTCAATGTGTTCTGCACTTAAATGGTCCTGTGTTCACTGTTTTTAATGTTTTAATTCTATTCTTCACATTGCAGGTGTGCGCGCGTATCTCCAGATAGGTTCGGAGATACGCGCGCACAGCTGCAAAGTGAAGAATAGAATTAAAACATTAAAAACAGTGAACACAGGACCATTTAAGTGCAGAACACATTGAAAGAACAATATTCTTCACATTCCAGATGTTCCGAACATCTCCGAACCTAGCGGGAGACACGAGCGAACACCTGGAAAGTGAAGAATAGTGTTATTTCAATGTGTTCTTACAAGTAAAACATCTGCAAACATGTGTAATATATTTTTTTACAATAAAAATACTTTTATTCAATTTATTTTATTAATTTACTGCTTGATCTCGAGCCGGCGAGATACTCGTCCGAGTAACGAGCCGGTCCGAGTATGCTAATACTCGACCGAGCAGTATACTCGGACGAGTATACTCGCTCATCTCTAATAAACACCCATTGAAATCAATGGTTTAGTGTGGCATTCGTGGAAATCACTGAACCACGGACGTGACAAACAACGCCAATGTGAACGAGCCATAAGAGTAAAATATGCAAAATCCTTTAATTATAAATAATTGAATAAATGATGATACAATAGTCCAGGCTGAACTCCGTTGTGGATTGTGTGACAATGCCTTGTTGTTACTGAGCTGTAAAATTACTTGGAGTGTTCTCCGTAGCATAAAATAAGTTTGGAAGAAGTTTCCTGTTGGATAATAAGCTTTCAGAGTTATTATAGATTAAGTACTCTCCCACAGTGCCTTTTACTGCTAACAATACACGAGCTGGAATTAGACAATTAACTGGGTTTCTACTAATGTAATTTTCTGGGACCTCAACAAGAGATAATTCTCTTTCCCACTAGTCCAACATGAACTGGAGATCAACATATGAATGTCTAATCATAATGTCAGGGCCTAGAACAACATAATAACAATATAGCGGCAAACAATGTTGTTATGTTATTAAGGAAACAAGACACATGCTGATTTACCCCCACTAATGCAATCAATTTTGTTTTGTTTGTTAAAGGGAATGCATGCTGATTTCTCAGTAGGATGTTAGGAAGTGAAGTTGCTTGTGCCTCTTAGTTATTACATTAGGATCCATCATTTTTGTTTTTGTTTTTGGTTTACACTAGTAGCAACACATTACTGTACATCATGTTTAATATAATTATTCTTCCTCTTTGTGGGTATTCTATTCCAATAAACATGTAAACATTCCGCACTAATAATAATTATCGGCATCATCACATAGGATCAAGACTTCTCGAAAAACGGAGACGACTATATAATTAGATAGAACTTACTAACAAATGGAAAATATTAACACTCATATGATAAATGGTTTAACGTACAATTAGCATTTTACTTTATATTTTAGGAATTCAAAATGATCAAATTTATGCTTGGTTGACCCCAGAAGGAATGAACTTTAAGGATTTTGGGGCATGCAATATAACTTTAAGTTTTCTACCTCTCTTGTTTAGTTTCTTTTTAATGCCTTATCCTGAGAGCCAGGGTTTCCAAATTTTGCAAAGATGAGGATTAAAAGATTAAAAATGGTACAATGGCATAATGGTAGTTCGTGTAGAAGTCTCTGTAGTATAATGCTGTAGGAAACCCTTGGGCTGGGAGCAAACAGGGGTCATAAACACACTTTAAAAATATCAAATAAACCTCTTATTCTTGAAAATATTTCTTATTTTAAGGTAATCCAGTTCTTCACACTTATGTCATATTATTGCTTATCCAAAGAAAATATTATCTAAAATAAGTCAAGCTTAACAAATTCTTTTAAATACAGTAAACTCACTAATCCCAGGGAATGTTTGACATTCAAAACCACACAAAATTTGGGAATTTTTTCTCTTAATAAATATGGGAACTTTTCCTCTCATTATTTAAGGCCATTTTGAAGCATTTATTTTTCATTAATTTAACATTAGAGAAAAACCTACTATTAAACAGTTTTATTATAGTAATGTATATTTACAATATATTTTATTTTCTTAAAGTGACTTTAATGCACAATTAAATACATTAACCTCTCAAGTATGCTAATACAGTGTATCAGTGGATAGTAGTATGCACGTACCGCTATATTGTCACTTTCCATTGGGTATGCCACAAAAAAAGATAGCCCTGGAGACCTTAATCTGGTCCCAGGCTGTCTCAACTTTGCTTGAGACTAGGAGATTCTCCTCCTAAACATTCTAATATAAAGCTCATAGAATTGGTATGAGTAACAGGGGTACACATTCTGTTCACAACACAAGTAATAGTACACTCACGCATCAATTTTTTTAAGGACTTTGAGCCATCTGACACCTAAATATTCACTCCAAATATGTCCATTTACCTTCCTTCTGGTGGCAATAGGAGCCGGGAATTTTTTTTTTTTTTTTACGCTTGGGACATTCTATATTTTTCCTCAAAACTCTCTTAGGTTGAGGCACGTGGATAATCCCCAATTAACCTCTTACTGACGTGTTATGTATTAATACATCACACTTCGGCTGCAGGTGTATGCAGAGGGCCTACTGGCCGAGCCTTCTCCATACAGAGCGGATGCCTCATATTGCAAAACTGCTGATGGTGGTAAAAAGCTAGTGGAGCATAAGCGCCACCATATTGGCTTCGAACGTCCCTCCCCCTGACATAATTGGGGAGTGACCATCTCTTGCTATGCCAGCTTTGGGTCTTTGTAAGACCCGGGGCTGTATAGCTTCTTATAATTTGTTAGAATTTGCAAGTGGCATATTGCTAGTAGTGTAGATTTGTACTATGTTAGCCATGGAGAGCAGAAGAAGAGTGTAGAAATCAGGGGATACCTTTTTGAGGCTAACTGAGTATATTTGATGGTGAGCTTTCGAGAATACTAGTTCTCTTCATCAGACATGATGTTATGCATGAAACAGAAAATTCACAGCATTTTATACACACTAAACAGTGATCATCAAAGGATATTAAAAAAAAACTCCAAAACAACAGATTGATAAAAACAGGGACATCTTATTTACAACAGGATGGCAATAAAAACATTAAAAACCTATGAGGCGAGACACATGATCCCTGGCTCTTATCCGATTGTGGCCTCCCAGTCAGAGATAGGAGGTCATGAAGCTGGCATGAATGTTAAGACCACTTTGTAAGGCGTTATTATTATATGTATTATTGTAATACATGAACAGTAAAATCAACATATACTGCCATATTGTATGGCAGTATATGGTAGGATTAATCAGACAACCTAGGGTTAAAATACCCTAGGGGGTTCTGAAAAATAGTAAAAAACATTTGAAAAGCAAAAAAAAATTAAAAAAACGTAAAAATTACCCCACTTTCACTAAAACTGATATAAAAATAAATAAACAGTAAAAATCCTAAACATGTTAAGTATTGTCGCATCACAAAATGTCCGATCTAACAAAATATAATAATGGTTATTCCCAGCGTTTAACATTGTAATGGAAAATAGCTCCAAAATGTCCAAAACACCAATTTTTAGCCATTTTGCAACATATAAAAAGTGTAATAAATAGTGATCAAAAAGCCATCCAGTCCTCAAAATGTACACAGAAATACAAAGAAGTTACTAGAATCACAAGAAAATGAAGAATTTCTTTTTTGTACGGATTGTTTTATTTTTTTTAAATGTATTAGAATACAATAAAACCTGTATAAATTTGGTATCCCCGTGATTGCACCAACCCAAACAATAAAGTAGACATGTCATTTGGGGTGCACAGTGAAAGCCAAATGATGCAAATGTGTTTTTTCCCCAGTTTCACTGTATTTGGATTTTTTTTCCCCACTTTCCAGTACATGATAAGGAAAATTAAATCCCTTCACTATGAAGTGTAATTTATTACACAGAAAACAAGCCCTCAACAGCTTTTTACATGAAAAATAAAAGTTGTAAAATTTTAAAGCTTAGGAGGGAAAATTTCGAAACACAAAAACAAAAAAGGGCCTGGTCGTTAAAGAATTGATGAGAATCAGAGATTCAGTTTTAAACTATGGGATACACATGGGGCATTTACCAAGCAGATTTTAATGTGGTAAACTGTCTCAAATTCTAATCCAAAAGGTGCAGAGTGAATATACCCTAAATGTTGTTATCAAACACTCATTACCCGACAACAGGGACGAATTAAGACTACCATGTGTCCATGTGACAATTAACTTTTGCATACATAACCAGATACAAAAAGGTTCTTTTTGTGTGTTTGGAGCTGACACACAAGTAGAAGGATTTTAGAGCTGGAGGTCCCCCTCTTTATTTTCTCTACAGAGAGGTGTCCAGGGCAAGTGCTGGGGTCCCAGAGCTTCCAGAGGGGCCCACGGTGCACACTGGCCCGATCTTAAAACTCAATTACATCGGCTACCTTGTGCCGCCAATGTAATTGAGAGCCAGCGTGCTGGCGTGGGTGACAGGGGGGCGGCGCCGCAAGCGGACCCTCCGAGGACTCTGCAATTGACAGGCAGAGCGTCTCTGTGCAGGACGCAGGCCGGCGACATCATGACCTCACACCGCCAGCGTCCCTGCTGCCGCACAGTAGACGCTGCCCTGAAGATTGTGGTCCCTGAAGAGGAGAAGAGGAGCGCGTGGTGGAGCCCTGGACCTGCATGAGGTGTGTTAACGTTTATTATTTTTCTACTGCCCACTATATGGTTCCTAACTAATGGAGACTGGCTGTTACAGGTAAAAGGAGCTGTGTATTAAATTGAGGAGCTGTGTATTAATTTGAGGGTCTGTGTATTAATTTGAGGGGCTGTGTATTAACACATTAAGGACGCAGTGTTTTACAATCATTTTTTCGCTTAATACCTTCTAAAATCTATAACGTTTTCATTTTCCTGTGTTCAGAGCTGTGTGAGGGCTTTATTCTGCATAACAAACTTTACTTCTCAGTGACGCTATTTATTATTCCATGCCGTGTACAGGAAAAAAAATTCCAAATGTGGGGAAATTGGCATTTGTGTCACTTTCTTGTGGGCTCAGTTTTTTCCATATACAGGCGGTCCCCTACTTAAGAACACTCGACTTACATACGACCCCTAGTTACAAACTGACCTCTGGATATTGGTAATTTATTGTACTTTAGCCCTAGGCTACAATAATCAGCTATAACAGTTATCAAATGTCTCAACTTAAGAACAAGCCTACAGACCCTATCTTGTATATAACCCGGGGACTGCCTGTATGTAGGTTTTATTGTATTTTAATACAAATGAAAACTTTTTCATACTATGGTGTAGGAACTGTGTGTGAGATGAGCTGACGTTTTCATTGCTACCATTTGAGGACCGTCACTTTTTGATCACTTTTTATAAAAAAATGTATGTGATGTAAAGGTGGTGTTTTGGCTATTTTGGCGCTATCTTCCATTATGGTCTCAATTACAAAGATAAATCCACTACGGGCACAGCAAGCATGGCCGTCGGACAGCTAGCGGTAAGCAGGAGCAATGGATGGGTAGGTGTGGAGGTTTGTGTTGTCTCACTTTGGTTGTGCTCTAACTCCCGAAAACTATGGGGTTCACCGTCAGGAATAACCATTTTTATATTTTGATCCGGCAGTTTGAGAAGCTGTGATGCCCGTTTTTGTGATTTTTATATTTTATTTAGCTGTTGTAGGGAAAGAGGGGTGAATCTTATTGAATTTTTTTTTTTTTTTAGTTTTTTTAGACCCTCTAGGGTAATTTAACCCTAGATGGCCTGATCGCTCCTACCATATACTGCAATACTACTAAATTGCAGTATATGGCATTTTTACATAGGATTCGTTACAGTGTGTACATGTATGGTATAAAGCGCTAAGAGGTTAATTCATTAAATTCTAAATTTTTTAATGCCGCCACATGAGTTTACTGCTAAGGGGCCCCTGAGGCTCTGTCGCCCAGGGGCCCACTGAATCCTGGAGCCAGCACTGTCTGCAACCCAACTGTTTGCTGGTTCTAAACTCCCTGCCCCTTTCATTAGATCTTTTCCAAAAGAGGTTATTTCTGACGACATGTTCTACTTCGTAACTCATAGTATTAAATTTAGCTTTTCTGTATTATTGTATACATCATATGAAAATAACAGAATTTATAATCTTCTTCATCATCCAAAGTGTCATTTTTTGCCTTAAGTTTGGCCGTCTTCTAAGCTTATCTTAAGATATAGTCTTACAACAATTGTTATTTATTGAGTTCTTTGTGCCCAATGCCTCAAATCCGTTTCTATGGCATTATGTCACATTGTTTTCATTTTTTTTTGTCATTTTTGTCATTCTTAATTACTCTCTTCCAAATATTCCTAATGTCACATTGCCTGGCATTTCAGACACATTTTATTAGAGCTATATTACGCTCTATGTCTTAGCATCACTTGGATGACATTTCTGTATCCTTGTAATAATTATAATTGAGTTCTGTAAGTGATGACTATGTCTCCAGCTCCAATCCTCATTAGCATTATTTTGCTTGTCTTCTTTAACACAAAATATATTCATTGTATAGATATATTGGGAGAAGTAAATCTGCTCTCCCTGCTGGAGTATTGAATGACATTACAATTTACTACTTTTTCTACAATACCACAATACAGCTGAGCCTGTTGGCTTCAACTATGTTTTCCCTGTAAACCTAGAGATTTACAAAATTAAGCTTGTATTGATGGTAATAGACATGTACTTAGAGTGATATATGCATATTGTAGACTTTTGTATAAGGCTGCTATACAGCTAACTGCCTTAAAAATATTTTTACAAACATGCAATTTTTTTCCTTTTCAAAAAAACTTCATTGTATAGAAACATATGGCACATCATATGAGAAATTTGCATCAAAAATAACTTGTCACATCATTGTGGTCAGTGCTGGTAAGAAATGTACCATGGGAGGAGGGATATACTTAAACTGTGGGAAGATTGGTAGAGGTCCTCCTAGGTTGTGGCAGCTATAGGACAGGTGACGCTGCCCCTGTGAGGGGGGAGAGTGAAGATAAACAGCGCTAAGGAAGGAGTATAGTTACAAATATGTATTTTATGGAATACCAAATCTAAATATACAGTTTAATTTAATTCATTTTATTCAAGGTATTATTTATTTTAAAGTACGATTATTTCTTGGGCAATGTGCACTATACTCATTGTAACGGGTCACACAGACAACAGAACTAAAAGTCTCTATGGGAAGAGTCCGGAGGGAGGAGTCTGTGGACCAGTGGACCCTCTGGGCCACCGAGGGAGATGGTATGCGGCCCGCGGTGGCAGCCAAGGTACAGGGAAGTGCAGGAAACAGTCCAAGCCTGGGATGACAGCAGCAACACAGAGGAACACTGGTAACGCTGGCACAGACTGCAGACACCGCTGGACTGGAACCCTGGGAGGCACAGCAGGAAGCACAGAGGCAAACTGAAGACTTGATACAGGATAGCAGGAGCACACAGAGTCATCTGGAAACGCTAATGGACTTTCTCTTCCACAGGAATCCTGGCATGGAAACCATAGGAGATCCTAGGAGAAGATCCGGCGGGGAGTGAAGGGAGGTGTCGGATTATAAGGGCGAGCCGGATAGCAGGAGCCAATCAGGAGGACGCTGGCCCTTTAAGGCTAGAGAAGTCCTCGCGCGGCCTACACGCCTGGAGCTGGAGCACAGACAGGAGCCAGGAGAGGTAAGTGAGGGCAGGGGGACGGGGACCAGTTATGTCTCAGAGCACATCATTTGTTTTTAGACATGCATGAATTTACAGGATCTATCATCACCGGAATTTCGTAATACTGCTATACTAATAATTCTGTACTGGAGCATTTCTTGTTAATAGGCTGATTGTTATTAATCTTGCTTTTTATTTGGAGAATCGTGGGCAAATTTTTGGGGAAAGTTTTGTATTCCCTCTTTTTATACTACAATTGTATTAAAAGTTATCTTTTAGGGCTAGTCCCCATTGTTTACCTGAGAATGTGGTGATATGGCGACCTACTTCTACCAATTTTCATTGGATTTCTTTCATGTGGATTTCTGTCATGAAAGGACCCATCAGATTCGGCTTGCACCAATCGTGTCAACTCTTTAAATGTGTTAACTAAGCCACCGGTAACAACCGTGATTGGTGCTGGCACTGATTGTGGTTGTTATACTCTTTGCACTGTGGGCAAAGCTGATTTTTGTTATAACGGGGAGCGACGGTCTTCAGGATAATGTTGGCACGCATGCACGGCACCATATTGGCTGGAATTGTTGATCTTCATGACGTCAAATGGTTCTTACCTGTTGGAGAGGTTAAACCAAACTCAGACTTCTAATTAAAGTCCAAGTTTGTGTTCTACAGGACCGAACCAACAAAGTCACTATTTATCATTAATTGTCATTATTAGAGATGAGCGAGCACTAAAATGCTCGGGTACTCGTTATTCGAGATGAACTTTTCCCGATGCTCGAGTGCTCGTCTCGAATAACGAGCCCCATTGAAGTCAATGGGAGACTCGAGCATTTTTCAAGGGGACCAAGGCTCTGCACAGGGAAGCTTGGCCAAACACCTGGGAACCTCAGAAAAGGATGGAAACACCACGGAAATGGACAGGAAACAGCAGGGGCAGCATGCATGGATGCCTCTGAGGCTGCTTAATCGCACCATTATGCCAAAATTATGGGCAACAGCATGACCATGACAGAGTGACAGAATGAAGCTAGATAACATCTAAAACATCCAATAATTGACCCTGACACTATAGGGGACGGCATGCAGAGGCAGCGGCAGCAGTGGCAGGCTAGAGAGTCTCATGGCGACATACCCTAAATGGACTCAGGCTTCAAACCAATGGGTGGCAGAGAGGAACCAAAGGAGGTGAGCAAGAAGCGCTCAAATAATATCGGTACATGATAAAAGTTTGCCAGTATATTTTGTGGATTACACAGCAGGGTGGCGACAAAGTTAACATGGAAGCCATGAAAACAACCCAAAATTCTGCCTGACACAGCTCGTTTGATAAGGGGACCATGTATGGAGGCAGTGAACTAGTAGTAGATTAAAGGTGCTGCAGTTAAAACTATGTTAGTTGGATCTTGGCATGGAGCTGGCGCTCCGCTGCCAGGCGAGCTTTCGCCAATCCAAGCCCCTGTCTCTAGGCTACTCCCCAAACAGCACTTCTAAGAACCTTTTGTATAAGATCAAGTGTAGTAGCGTTCTTATAAGTTTGGGATATGGCGGGTGAGGGGAATGTAAACAGATGCGCAAGAAGCGCTGAAATAATATCGGTAAATGATAAAAGTTTGCCAGTATATTTTGTGGATTACACAGCAGGGTGGCGACAAAGTTAACAAGTTTGATGTGGAATGCCCTGTAATAGCTCTTGGGCGGTGTGCCTTTTATCGCCTAGGCTCAGCAGTTTGAGCACCGCCTGCTGTCGCTTAGCGACGGCACTGCTGCTGTGCCTAGAGCTACCGACTGATGGCGCCATGGCCACGGATGGTAATTCGGAGGAGGAGGGGGTGGAGGAGGGGTGGGAGGAGGAGGAGGTATACTAGGCCTTTGAGACCTGGACCGAGGTAGGCCCCGCAATCCTCTGCGTCGGCAGTATATGACCAGCCCCAGGGTCAGACTCGGTCCCAGCCTGCACCAAGTTAAGTGTAGTAGCGTTCTTATAAGTCTGGGATATGGCGGGTGAGGAGAATGTAAACAGATGCGCAAGAAGCGCATGATGCGCATGGAGCTGGCGCTCCGCTGCCAGGCGAGCTTTCGCCAATCCAAGCCCCTGTCTCTAGGCTACTCCCCAAACAGCACTTCTAAGAACCTTTTGTATAAGATAAAGTGTAGTAGCGTTCTTATAAGTTTAGGATATGGCGGGTGAGGGGAATGTAAACAGATGCGCAAGAAGCGCTGAAATAATATTGGTAAATGATAAAAGTTTGCCAGTATATTTTGTGGATAACAAAGCAGGGTGGCGACAAAGTTAACAACTTTAATGTGGAATCCATGAAAACAACCCAAATTTCTGCCTGACACACCTCGTTTGATAAGGGGACGATGTATGGAGGCAGCTATATGGACGACTTTTGGAGGTAGCAATGGAGACAACGTGTGGAGGCTGCTATGGAGACAATTTAATTTGGATAGTGCCTAAATGTGGCAGTCCAAAAAAGTTTTCAAACCAGAGGAGCAGGTAGGTGGCCCTCCAGAAAAATGAAATAGATTGAGTGCCTGTATGTGGCAGTCCAAAAAAGTTTTCAAACCAGAGGAGCAGGTAGGTGGCCCTCCAGAAAAATGAAATAGATTGAGTGCCTGTATGTGGCAGTCCAAAAAAGTTTTCAAACCAGAGGAGCAGGTAGGTGGCCCTCCAGAAAAATGAAATAGATTGAGTGCCTGTATGTGGCAGTCCAAAAAAGTTTTCAAACCAGAGGAGCAGGTAGGTGGCTCTCCAGAAAAATGAAATAGATTGAGTGCCTGTATGTGGCAGTCCAAAAAAGTTTTCAAACCAGAGGAGCAGGTAGGTGGCCCTCCAGTAAAATGAAATAGATTGAGTGCCTGTATGTGGCAGTCCAAAAAAGTTTTCAAACCAGAGGAGCAGGTAGGTGGCCCTCCAGAAAAATTGAATAGATTGAGTGCCTGTATGTGGCACTCCCAAAAATTGTTTAAAACAGAGGACCGGGTAGGTGGCCCTCCAGAAAAATTAAATGCATAAAGTACTATAGCTAGAGCCAGTGGGCCCTGTCAAAAAATAGCCAGTTTCCTCTGCTTTAGTGTACAAAGAGGAGGAGAAGGAGGAAAATGAGGAGGAGGAGGAGTGCATAAATTATTCAGGTTGAGCTTCCTTCACCTGGTGGAGATTGGAAATTATGAGAAATCCAGGCTTTATTCATCTTAATAAGCGTCAGCCTGTCAGCGCTGTCAGTCGACAGGCGTGTACGCTTATTGGTGATGATGCCATCAGCTGCACTGAAAACCCGCTCGGACAACACGCTAGCGGCAGGGCAGGCAAGAACCTCCAAGGCGTACAGCGCCAGTTCGTGCCACATGTCCAGCTTTGAAACCCAGTAGTTGTAGGGAGCTGTGTGATCATTTAGGACGATGGTATGGTCAGCTACGTACTCCCTCAACATCTTTCTGTAAAGATCAGCCCTACTCTGCCGAGACTGGGGACAGGTGACAGTGTCTTGCTGGGGTGACATAAAGCTGGCAAAAGCCTTGTAAAGCGTACCCCTGCCAGTGCTGGACAAGCTGCCTGCTCGCCTACTCTCCCTCGCTACTTGTCCCGCAGAACTACGCACTCTGCCGCTAGCGCTGTCAGAAGGGAAATAGTGTTTCAGCTTGTGCACCAGGGCCTGCTGGTATTCATGCATTCTCACACTCCTTTCCTCTCCAGGGATGAGAGTGGAAAGATTTTGCTTGTACCGTGGGTCCAGGAGAGTGAATACCCAGTAATCGGTGCTGGAATAAATTCTTTGAACGCGAGGGTCACGGGATAGGCAGCCTAGCATGAAATCTGCCATATGCGCCAGAGTACCAACGCGTAAGAACTCACTCCCCTCACTGGCCTGACTGTCCATTTCCTCCTCCTCCAACTCCTCCAACTCCTCTTCTTCTGCCCATACACGCTGAACAGTGAAGGACTCAACAATGGTCCCCTCTTGTGTCTCGCCAACATTCTCCTCCTCTTCCTCCTCATCCTCCTCCACCTCCACCTCCTCCGATATGCGCTGAGAAAC
Source organism: Engystomops pustulosus (assembly GCF_040894005.1). NCBI lineage: Eukaryota > Metazoa > Chordata > Amphibia > Anura > Leptodactylidae > Engystomops > Engystomops pustulosus. The sequence continues at coordinate 45,005,400 of NC_092411.1, read as the reverse complement.
AGACCTAAGGGTGCTTTGGCTATCAACAAGGGAATCTTCTTCCCCCGTCTCTTGTGACGAGCGCAAAGCTTCTCGACTTCATGCTGATCAGAGAGTTTTTCAACAGCCCAAGCAGCGGGATGGTGAGGCTGATGATGGCGGCATCGCCACTGACCATCTGTGTTGACTCCTCGAAGTTACTCAGCACCTGACAGATATCAGACATCCACGTCCACTCCTCATTGTAGACTTGAGGAAGCTGACTGACCTGACTACCAGTTCTGGTGGAAGTTGACATCTGGCAGTCTACAATCGCTCTGCGCTGCTGGTAAACTCTGGATAACATGGTTAATGTTGAATTCCACCTCGTGGGCACGTCGCAAAACAGTCGGTGAGCGGGCAGTTGGAGGCGGCGCTGCGCTGCCCTGAGAGTGGCAGCATCTGTGCTGGACTTCCTGAAATGCGCACAGATGCGGCGCACCTTCGTGAGCAAATCAGACAGATTGGGGTATGTCTTGAGGAAACGCTGAACTATCAGATTTAACACATGTGTCAGTCTGCCGAGTTGCAGAGCCGCCACCAGGTTACGGCCGTTGTCACACACAACCATGCCTGGCTTCAGGTTCAGCGGTGCCAGCCACAGATCAGTCTGCGCCGTGATGCCCTGTAATAGCTCTTGGGCGGTGTGCCTTTTATCGCCTAGGCTCAGCAGTTTGAGCACCGCCTGCTGTCGCTTAGCGACGGCACTGCTGCTGTGCCTAGAGCTACCAACTGATGGCGGCATGCCCACGGATGGTAGTTCGGAGGAGGAGGTGGAGGAGGGGTGGGAGGAGGAGGAGGCATAGTAGGCCTGAAAGACCTGGACCGAGGTAGGCCCCGCAATCCTCGGCGTCGGCAGTATATGACCAGCCGCAGGGTCAGACTCGGTCCCAGCCTCCACCAAGTTAACCCAATGTGCCGTCAGCGATATATAGTGGCCCTGCCCGGCAGCACTCATCCACGTGTCCGTGGTCAGGTGGACCTTGTCAGAAACGGCGTTGGTCAGGGCACGGATGATGTTGTCTGACACGTGTTGGTGCAGGGCTGGGACGGCACATCGGGAAAAGTAGTGGCGGCTGGGGACCGAATACCGAGGGGCAGCCGCCGCCATGAGGTTGCGAAAGGCCTCGGTCTCTACTAGCCTATAGGGCAGCATCTCCAGGCTAAGCAATCTGGAGATGTGGACATTAAGGGCTTGGGCGTGCGGGTGGGTTGCACTATATTTCCGTTTCCGCTCCAGCGTCTGGGGTATGGAGAGCTGAACGCTGGTGGATGCTGTGGAGGATCATGGAGGCGACGATGGGGTATTTGTGCCAGGGTCCTGGGCAGGGGGCTGACTATCAGCTGAAACAGGGGAAGGAGCAGTGGTGTGCACGGCCGGAGGTGAACGGGCTTGGTGACACTGAGTGGGGTGTTTAGCATTCATATGCCTGCGCATACTGGTGGTAGTTAAGCTAGTAGTGGTGGAACCCCTGCTGATCCTGGTTTGGCAAAGGTTGCACACCACAGTCCGTCGGTCATCCGGTGTTTCCTTAAAGAACCTCCAGACTTCTGAAAATCTAGCCCTCGCCGCGGGAGCCCTCGCCACGGGAGCTTCACTACGTGACACATTTGGCGCTGATGCACCTGCTCTGGCCCTGCCTCTCCGTCTGGCCCCACCACTGCCTCTTCCAACCTGTTCTGGTCGAGGACTCTCCTCCGTCTCAGAAGCACTGTGTTCACCCGGCCTCTCAACCCAGCTTGGGTCTGTCACCTCATCATCCTCCGATCCCTCAGTCTGCTCCCCCCTCGGACTTCCTGCCCTGACAACAACTTCACCACTGTCTGACAACCGTGTCTCCTCATCGTCGGACACCTCTTTACACACTTCTTCCACTACGTCAAGAAGGTCATCATCACCCACAGACTGCGACTGGTGGAAAACCTGGGCATCGGAAAATTGCTCAGCAGCAACCGGACAAGTGGTTTGTGACTGTGGGAAGGGTCCAGAAAACAGTTCCTCAGAGTATGCCAGTTCAAATGCCAAATTTTCCTGGGAGGGGGCAGACTGGGGGGGAGGAGGCTGAGGTGCAGGAGCTGGAGGAGTGCCGATTTCGGTGACATGGGTGGACTGCGTGGAAGACTGACTGGTGGACAAATTGCTCAAAGCATTGTCGGCAATCCACGACATCACCTGTTCGCACTGTTCTGGCCTCAACAGTGCTCTACCACGAGTCCCAGTAACTTCAGACATGAACCTAGGGAGTGTAGCTCTGCGGCGTTCCCCTGCTCCCTCATCAGCAGGTGGTGTCTCACCCCGCCCAGGACCACGGCCTCTGACCCCTGCAGTAGTTGGACGCCCACGTCCCCGCCCTCGTCCTCTACCCCTAGTCCTCGGGTTAAACATTTTGAAAATGAAAGTTATAACTTTAATTTTTTTTTTACTTTTTTTTGTGTTTTTTGTGTTTTTTAGTTTTTTTTTGTGTTTTTTAGTTTTTAAAACCAAACAATGCTATCCTATTGCTATGGCTATTTTCTAGCCAAGTATGAAAGCACACTGCTATGCCAGATGAGATGACGCTGAGTTATGAAAAAATAAACGTAAAATAAAAAGGAAATGGCAGACTGTGCCTAATTGAAATCCAACCCCTAATAAATTTTCCCACTTCGGTCTTTGCGATGGATATGTGCGTCACTAAGCGCTAAACACAGCGGTCGCAAGTCTCACTCCAAATTCCTGACAATTGGCTAGTATATGCACTGCAGCAAGGACAGCCACCAGCAGATCAACCAGAAATAAAATATATATAACGCTATTGTAGGCGTAAGTAAGCCGTTTGGATTCTCCTTTGGCTATTTTCTAGCCAAGTATGAAAGCACACTGATGAGATGACGCTGAGTTATGAAAAAATAAACGTAAAATAAAAAGAAACTGCCAGACTGTGCCTAATTGAAATCCAACCCCTAATAAATTTTCCCACTTCGGTCTTTGCGATGGATATGTGCGTCACTAAGCGCTAAACACAGCGGTCGCAAGTCTCACTACAAATTCCTGACAATTGGCTAGTATATGCACTGCAGCAAGGACAGCCACCAGCAGATCAACCAGAAATAAAATATATATAACGCTATTGTAGGCGTAAGTAAGCCGTTTGGATTCTCCTTTGGCTATTTTCTAGCCAAGTATGAAAGCACACTGATGAGATGACGCTTAGTTATGAAAAAATAAACGTAAAATAAAAAGGAAATGGCAGACTGTGCCTAATTGAAATCCAACCATTAATAAATTTTCCCACTTCGGTCTTTGCGATGGATATGTGCGTCACTAAGCGCTAAACACAGCGGTCGCAAGTCTCACTACAAATTCCTGACAATTGGCTAGTAGATGCACTGCAGCAAGGACAGCCACCAGCAGATCAACCAGAAATAAAATATATATAACGCTATTGTAGGCGTAAGTAAGCCGTTTGGATTCTCCTTTGGCTATTTTCTAGCCAAGTATGAAAGCACACTGATGAGATGACGCTGAGTTATGAAAAAATAAACGTAAAATAAAAAGGCACAGTCTGGCAGTTTCTAATTGAAATCCAACCCCTAATAAATTTTCCCACTTCGGTCTTTGTGATGGATATGTGCGTCACTAAGCGCTAAACACAGCGGTCGCAAGTCTCACTACAAATTCCTGACAATTGGCTAGTAGATGCACTGCAGCAAGGACAGCCACCAGCAGATCAACCAGAAATAAAATATATATAACGCTATTGTAGGCGTAAGTAATCCGTTTGGATTCTCCTTTGGCTATTTTCTAGCCAAGTATGAAAGCACACTGATGAGATGACGCTGAGTTATGAAAAAATAAACGTAAAATAAAAAGAAACTGCCAGACTGTGCCTAATTGAAATCCAACCCCTAATAAATTTTCCCACTTCGGTCTTTGCGATGGATATGTGCGTCACTAAGCGCTAAACACAGCGGTCGCAAGTCTCACTCCAAATTCCTGACAATTGGCTAGTATATGCACTGCAGCAAGGACAGCCACCAGCAGATCAACCAGAAATAAAATATATATAACGCTATTGTAGGCGTAAGTAAGCCGTTTGGATTCTCCTTTGGCTATTTTCTAGCCAAGTATGAAAGCACACTGATGAGATGACGCTGAGTTATGAAAAAATAAACGTAAAATAAAAAGAAACTGCCAGACTGTGCCTAATTGAAATCAAACCCCTAATAAATTTTCCCACTTTGGTGTTTGAGGTGGATATGTGTGTCACTAAGAGCTAAACACAACGGTAGCAAGTCCCCCTGCAAATTCCTCACAATATGGTACTAGCTGCACTACTAGTGCCAGCAAGCCCAGCCACAAGCAAACAAAAAAAAAAAAGTATAACGTTATTGTAGCCCTAAGAAGGGCTGTTGGGTTCTTGTTGAATCACTCCTGCCTAACACTATTCTAATAGAACACCCTAACGCTTTCCCTGACCAGCAGCAGCTCTCTCCCTAGCGGCATCCAGACACAGAATGATCAGAGCAGCGCGGGCAGCGGCTAGTCTATCCCAGGGTCACCTGATCTGGCCAGCCAACCACTGCTATCGACGTGTAAGGGTACCACGTCATGCTGGGTGGAGTGCAGAGTCTCCTGGCTTGTGATTGGCTCTGTTTCTGGCCGCCAAAAAGCAAAAAGGCGGGAGCTGCCATTTTCTCGAGCGGGCGAAGTATTCGTCCGAGCAACGAGCAGTTTCGAGTACGCTAATGCTCGAACGAGCATCAAGCTCGGACGAGTATGTTCGCTCATCTCTAGTCATTATGCATTTCTTGATGTACAGTTCTTCTTGTGCAGATGAAGCACAAAGCTTTAGTGGTGTACACTGCTGTCATGTGAGGGCATGTCATAGCCGTTACTCAAAAGTTCATATTCTCCCATTACATTATAATAATACTACTAAGCAGGTTTATAGTATTAACCTATTTAAACCTAACTATAAAGCCTTTTTTTATAACTAAAAGTATACATTAAAATGCATCTATGTTGTAATTACCATAGAGGATTCAGCCTATTATGAACAAAAACTACAATGCAAGTGCGAACAAAGCTTTAACGAATTCAAGTATCAATACCTTTGTTTGGGAATAGACTGTATGATACTAAAAGATTTCTTCATTCTAAATGATAACAACATAAAAAAGATAAACCTTGGCTAACACAATGTAGTTATTTTCTATGCATTTATAATAGAGGAGAAGTCATTGGAGTGCCAAAATAAAGCAGGTGCAAGTCATTGTGCTTCACAGGGATATGAAGATAATGCTAAGCAATGGCTTTATTGCATATGGTATGACTGTACAGGTGTTACCTGGAACTGGATCCTTTCCAATTTATTAGATTAACATTCAGCAGAAAAGAACCACAGTAAACACAACAAACTCTACACGCAATGTTTATGGAATAGATTGACATATCCTAAAGTTACAAATTGCAGATATAGAGGATATAACGTGTTTACACATCCCTGTTTCATCCCAGGTTTTTGTCATGTAAGAAAATCTGACCAAGAAGTATCATTTCAGAACTTTTTCCATTTTTAATGTAACCTGTAATCTGTTCTATTTTAGGGTGGAAAAATATAAAAGAACTAAATTGATGTGGTTGTTAGAACATGCCCTCCTTTGTACCTATTGTCGTGAGCACATCGTACATGTACTTTGTCATTAGGTTAAGCCTACATGGAGAGGACCTGTAGCACCTGCACAAATGGGCATCTAGATGCCGCCATATTGCCACCAATTCCTGCCCCTCCCATGATTCCATTGTTGGTTACTGTAACAGTCTAGAGCCACCTTCTGTATTACTGTCATTTGGTATTTTCTTTTTCAGCCTGCCATATTTTAGGTTGCATCGCACTTCGGGGCAACCCACAGACTTCAAAATGGATGTAGCCTGTAGTGCTTATTACTAGTATAACAGAAATACAGAGAATAAATAGCAACCCCTCAGTGGCAAATTAACTGCAGTAGGAAAGGAGGATATGGGAGAATGGTGCAGCACAAAAAGACAATTCAGGTGTAATAAGAAACACAAGATGAAATAGCACGCCTGAATCTGTAAATCGACCTTTCACCTTTCGATGGTGGTTAAATAAGCATCAGGTAATGGTAATAAGTGTAAGCCATGGATTACATTTTGATATTTTTATTAAACAAATCTATTAAAATAGGGATCCACTTTGAATACTTGTAGTGAAGGCATTTGGAAGGACGAACTGGATAAATAAAACAGGCTTCTGTTGGGTAGAAAACAGCTTTATTATGGGTTAGTAAAGAGCACACAGGACTGCACAATGCGAAACCTGTCTCTCAAAAGCCTCTCACTCAGCTAAACTAATTCCCTACACTGTACTTAGGAGATGCCACCACGACAAGATAGTGCTATCAACAGGGAATCTGTTCCCCGTGGAATAGATATAATGGTGTCAGCACCTGTCCAGCAAACACGCAACCACAACCCGGCTTGGCGCTAGCTGTCAGACTAGGTAAGTGGTGGCAAACTCACCCTGCGATGTCCCTGGGGGCTAAGGCCCTGCCTAATGCAGATAAGCCGCCATGGTAAGGGCAAACCCACTATCAGGAACCTAACTGAAGGTCCCTGAGCGACCCTACAAGATGACAGGGAAACTTACTTATTCTGGCAGCTGCTGGATGGTGGAGCGGACAGGTAACCGGAATACAGGAATAGACCAGTGTTCACACTGGTGCACAGAATACTAAGACAGGTCTGAGACAGGAAAGCAGGATAAAACTAAGAAATAAAGGATACTGAGGGACAAACAACAGATACAGATCTTCAGGTGGGATATACACAGGTCAGGTCAAGATCAAGCGGGAAAAATATAGGTCAGGTCCAGATACAGGCAGACAAGCAGAGACAAACAAACCAGGTCAAAACCAAGATGGCTGCAAAGGTACAGAATCGGATACAATACACAGACTATAAAACGAGACAGCAAGAGCACTAGATACACCGGTAAGACTTGAAATAACCAGCAAAGTATGTTGGGAATGGGCAGTTATATAAGGCACTTCCCAGACACGCCTCCAGCAGCACAATGGGGAACTGTCCGCCATGCTAGTAACCCTTGCTGGGAAGGACTGAAATGCAAGGAGCAGCGTGTGGCTCAGATAATCCAAACACAAGCAGTAAGCCACAGTTCACACACAAATAAACGCCATCTATCCTGCAAACTGCGGGGCACGGACGTTACAACTGGTTTGGCTTTAATCATGTCATTAGGCTTCCTGAAAGTCAATCTTGATGGTAAGCGGCTGCCTTACAAGGAAGCAAATAAAGGTGTGGTTTTCCTAGTCCCATCCTGGAAAACTTATTTCATATTTCCCTGGAATGAGTTAGGAACCTGTACTGGTTAATACTACTAAGTATTATTTGACCCTTTCAGTAAGTTTTATAAAAAAAACCACTTTTGCTATTTTTATAAAACAAATCTAATAAAATATGATGATATTAACAGTTTGCAATTTACTTGCACCTAGCGTAAACCTGTGAAAACGATTTTGTGCGCATTATATAGACATGCCTGTGCAGGGATGTTACTTTATTTAAGTGAAACCTCTAGGCAAGCATTTTGTCAACACCAAACTTGAAATTAGAGCGACGTCTATTTTTCAGTAATGTGTAAATTATTTTCTAATGAAACGTTTACACGTTTAAGAGGAAGATTAAATATGATTGACCTTCAAAGAATCATCAAAAGTGAGTGAAATTTGAGTGAAGATTTCATTTTTAACCGTTTACATTTCATTGAATGGTAAAGAAACAAATGGTTGCTAATTTGTCTGTAACGCCTCATGTCCATGATTGTGTAATGGGGCCATATGCTAGTCCTTTTTTTTTCGGCTAACACTTGTCTCCATTACTTTCTATGGGCTCATACCCACAGCTGATGCATGTGCCACACTGTGGATGGGCCGGCTGCGGGCACTGTAAATTATATGGCACGTCCAGCATGTGTTGTTACAGGAAAAAAAGACTTGATCCAGCATTTGCAGTTGAATCTTCATTATTAATCCTTAATTTTAGCAAATAGCACTGGACAAAACAAATAAAAACCAACACATTTCAAGTTTTAAGCTACACGCTTAACCTACTTTAATATTAAAGTGTGCCCACCGTACAGTAGCACGGCGAGCACACATCGGCGCCGGGAAGAGGAGGAGGGGATGAGCATCGCTCACCCCGCCCCTCTCCATAGTAATGTATGGCGCACGGCGCTATATTCCGGCGAAAGATAAGACATGTCCTATCTTTCTCCCAGCTACGGAATGGTACAGTGATGCACGTGTGCGGCAAAATACTATATACATACGTTCATGTGAATGTGGCCTTACCCATAAGAAAAACCATGCAATGAGTAAGAATGTAGCTTAATACTGGAAACACATTGGTTTTGATGTTGTTTGTCCAATGTATTGATACTGCATGCTTTTATATTGTTATTTAGTAGAATAAAGGATTAATAATGAAGATTCAATGGCGAGTGCTGGATCAAATTTTTGTCTTTTTTTTGTATGCACCCTAAAAAGGATATATTCATCCTCACCGCCTCTCTACACAACAGTGTCCATAGACATTGGCCCCATTCATGCTGTGTATAAATATCTCTCCTCATTGGCTTACCCTTTGGAAGTGATAAGGTCCCAAGTCAACCTCAAGCAGCATAATTTTTAATCCTCAAGAGCAGTAGGGCTTGGTTTTTCAATTACCTCAGTCCCAGGAGCATTTTAATAGAAAGTATGAAGGCACAAGGCCGTACTAGTGGTACCAGGTACTGCTTCATGTCCTACGTTATGGCTGTGGTTCATGTCTGGTCTTCAGAGTCATCCACTTTATTCTACTCATATGTTACTTCTCATTGCAGCTGGGTTGTGTGCCTATACCTGCACTACGCTTTCATAGGTGTGGTGGTAATAGACCAGCTCCACTCCTCTCCTATTGTCTTGCTCTGCCATGAGGAATGCTTTTGAACCCAAATTTTTGACAAAGTACCACACCAAAATGTGTCATGGAATTATCTTACAGCATGCTTCTTTGTGATCCTGACCAACCCAACCCTGAAAACTCCACCCTCGTGTGCTTCCACACAACATAAATGGCTGCCTGTCCCACCATCTATGCACAGAGGATATAATATCACGGATTATGATTACCGTGGGCCCAGGCCTGTATGAATGTTATAGCCCCTTCAAGCCTGGAATATGCTACTAGCAACTTAGAGAATGGAGGATGCGTCCCTTCTGCTTGCTTCGTATATGCAGTTTCAGGACCTTTGGAGGAGTTTCAAATTTCCTGAAATGGCTCTAGTCTACACATTTATTTGTTTATTAAGAGCAGGAACAGATGTATGAGGATTTTGTGGGTGAAGGTCCTTCTCAATATAAAATGTGGAGGGCGGTTTGGGTGGCCATGGGCCCCCTAGAAGGCTTCCAAAGCATCCGTATTATAATCGACTACTGAATATAAAATACGTTTTGTATTTCCCCTGTATAATAACTGTTACATTCAGCAGCATTACACAATTTACTTTTTAACCCTATATATCCTTTCACATTTCTGTAGACCTGTTGCACTGTGCATGTATACACTCAGACTGCAATTCTAGGCTAGTACTGTATCTATTTGTATTTACCATTCCAAGTTATTTTCTTTCTAGGCTGAATAACCCGATTATACCAATCAATATTTACCATTGTTGTACAGACATGATTAATCAATTACATGAATTTTCCTGTTTTTCCATGTATTTTTAATGTTAACAATAAACACAATAAACTAATTTTTTATTGCCATTGAAGTGTGTTAATCGCTCATTTCATATGGTAGGTTGCATATAATGAAAGTTATAACCATTTTATTTTGTACCAAAAGAAGTGTATTTGGGTTCATTAGCATAATGAGTTGACATTTTTATTGGCATTGTTTTTCATATAGTCTATTAAAGTTTTTAGGAATTAATGACTATAATTAAAATTATTTTTTTTTTTCTTCTTTCTTAGGCCCCTAACGGTTTATCACTCATGCCATGCTACTGTATACTATACTTGCAGTATATTTCATTAGCCGTGCATCCTCCCTTGATCCACCCTCTACTGGAAGACGACATGACAAGTAATTAATCCGTAAGATGAGGGGTACAAAAGTTGTGTGGTGCTGAAGATTAGTTTTTATAAAAAGGAGATTCTTAATGAGCCACTTTCTAACTATTCACTCACTCAACCACCCACTTGTTCAGTTATTCATCGACTCATCTATTAATTAATCTTGGGTTTAAAAACAAGTATACAGGTGGTCCTCTACTTAAGAACACCCAACTTACAGACAACCCCTAGTTACAAACAGACCTCTGGATTTTGGTAATTTGCTGTACTTTAGTCCTAGGCTACAATAAGCAGCTATAACAGTTATCACAGGTGTCTGTAATGCAGCTTTATTGTTAATCCTGGTTCTGATGACAACCCAAAATTTTTTAAATCCAATTGTCACATAGACCAAAAAAAATTTGACTGGGGTTACAATAATAAAGTATACAGTTCCGACTTACATACAAACTCAACTGCCTGTACTAGCAAATTTTTTATTAGTTATTATTGTGTCCCTTTTTTTCTCATTAATTGTTCAATTGTTGTTATTTAACAATAAACATAAAATTAGAGCAGTAGGAGCTTCTCAGAGGCTCCCGGCTGTTACCATTCGGTGGCCCGCAATTATGTCATGGCAGTACAGATTTGCATCACCTTCTAGGTTAGCTGCACCAATCTGGGCTGTGAGCAGTGGGTGTCTTGTAAAAACAGGTCTCAAGTCTTCTTCAAACATCCTTAAAGGGATTGTCCACTTACAGCAAATCATTTATTTTGTGTAATAAAAAGTGATACAATTTTCCAATACACTTTCTGTATCAATTCCTCATGATTTTCTAGATCTCTGCTTGCTGTCATCTATGAGAAGCTTCTATATTTATTTCAGGTGGATGGAAATCTGTCCCTAATCATGTAATGTCTCATAGGTGCAACGAGAGATTATTCAGAGCTGTCTGATATAACCCTGCACCTGTGTGACATCACATGACCATGGACCTGTTTCTATCAAAAGGAAGCAATGACGATTCCTGTTGAATGCCAGCAAGCAGAGATCTAGAATACTGTGAGGAATGAATACAGAATTTAGAATGGAAAATTGTATAACTTTTCAGTGCAATAAACAGGAGTTATTTGCTGAAATTGGACAACCCCTTTAACCTCTTGGTGACATGTACTATGTGACAATATCTTACAATTTTTTCCCATTAGGGCAGTTGCAGTTTTCTGCTGCTGATTATGTAGGTATCTCTATATGACACCAATACAATATTGTAATACAAGTTTATCATCTCATGACACACCAAATGTATCTAGATCACCCAAGAAGTACAGACACATCTGGATGAAATGCTTAATTTATTAAATTGTATTATTTTTTTGTAATTTGGATTTTTTTTTTAAATATATATAGCACTATACTGTATATTTCATAGGCAAGGTCCTGCTTCTGCTTTATCTAGTTCAATGCAGATTTCATTCAATGCATCTTTTGTACTTCCATTTGTTCTCGCCTTTATATTATGTATGCAAACAGTTTATTAAATCTACAGCACCATGGAAGTAAATAACTAATAATATAATAATGATAATGATAATAATAATTTGATCATTTCCTTTTTTATTAAAAATGCAAAAAATACTTATTCTTAGTAAATAAAAATATTTCTTTAAAAATATTTCTTTCAACAGTTGTTAACGTATCATTAATAATCTTATGTGCAAACACTAACAAAGCATTAGTCCCAGAGAGCTGTCTGTAAATTGCGGTAACAAATCATTGCCTGTATACAGAATGTTCATTACTCTCATGTGTACATAAAAGTGTTATATCAACTATATTCTTAGTGATTAAGCTCACCCTAATTAGCCCAGCGAGTACCCTGGGGAGTGTCTGGGACCATTTGACATTGTGATTTTTCAGAGGGGAATGGGGGATGGGGAGATCATTTTGAGCATTGAGATACAAAGTAAATTTTGTTTTAGGTCACTTATGAAACCAGCACTAGGACTCTGCTGTACAGTATTACCCTTCATAATAAATATGACTTTGTACTCCATGTCTTGTTGGGTGCCTGATTAGAGACTTATAATATGGGTGTATGGGTAAAATGTAAGTGTCTCATACAAACCAAAATGCTTGTTTTTATAATATGCAGCATGTTTATATTATATATTATAAATTGCCACATTATAATTATAGTGAAATCTGCAAACAGTATGTAATGGAGCAGGAGAAGCTGAATATATTGTACATAGAGATGAGCGAGAACTAAAATGCCCGGGTGCTCGTTATTCGAGACGAACTTTTCCTGATGCTCGAGTGCTCGTCTCGAATAACAAGCCCCATTGAAGTCAATGGGAGACTCGAGCATTTTTCAAAGGGACCATAGTTCGGGAATAAAATGTGTTATGTAATTGAAATAGAATGTCTTCTGATAAGTTAGCAGATGTATGCAAACATCTGCAATCTATTCTTCACTGTTCCGTGCGTACATTATCTCCCGACAAGTTAGCAGATGTGAAGAACAGTGAAGAATAGAATAAAAACAGTGAACACAGTGAACACAGGATCATTTAAGTGAAAAACGCAGTGAAAAACACAGTGAAGAATAGATTGCAGATGTTCGGCACATCTGCTTACTTGTCGGGAGATACGCTGTCCCGGGATCCGCTCCTCTGCTTCCACTGAAGTCTCCCCGATGCCGTCTTATAGATGTTTATGTACTGGATGAAAAGCGACACCAGAAGGTAGATGAAGAAGAGGAACTTGAAAAGAAGACTCCCGTCCAGCGGCAGGTCAGGGATGCGGCAGTGACGCACCGGCTCGGGGGTGATCAGGGCGGTTATCGGAGGGGCGGAGAGGCCAACAGCGCTGCCATTCCTGTTTCTTAACCCTGTGCCATTGCCACACGTCCCGCCAATCAGAGTCTGCAGTGAGGGCAAAGCGGATCGGCTCCGTTGCTTCCGGCTTGGACCCCTTCTTCCATCGGGCATGACAGGGTACCAGTACACATCTGCAACATCCCCCACCGGGGCCTAGCCTTAAAGGTGAGGCCTGGAGACAGCCGGGGCCCGCGGTACCGGAGTGGCTGGCGGTTGCGGCCTAAGCACGCTATTGTCACGGTGCTTGGTACGGGGGAACCGGAGGGCTGTCCTACAGCCTGGCAGGTCTCCAGCAGGGTGGTGTTGGCAAGAAAAGATGAGGGAGAGGCTGCGATAGCGGATCTCCCTGGGGCAACCCCTTAATGTCCCGAGTGTGAGTCTCTGGGTGATGGACAGGGTGCCGGTGATGAAGGCAGCCGTATTAGCAGGGACCAGACGGAGGCAGAAGTTGAAGCAAACAACTTACAGTTTATTGCAACCGGCAGGAACTGCAGAAAACGTGCCATTAACAGGTAGATGGAGTGCCGAGATGTGAGTTGGAGGGAGCCTCAGGAGATAGTTCACCAGCCTGGATGTAGAGGGCAGGCTGGGTGGCAGCTGTGTCCTTATAGGAAGCTTCAGCTTGTCCTGTAGAGCTTCAGGTATCACCCTTGAAGGTAGGAATGATACCCCTTTCCTCACTACCCTACTCTAGTCTAATAGCTCCACTCTTCAGAGGCAGGGGCTAGGCTCTTCCTGCTCTGGTATGGGCCAGACTGAGATACGCACTCACTCACTAGGTCTACAAGATCTCTCTCAACTAGAATCCTTGCTGAAAGAACTCCAGAACATTCTGGGCCAGAGGTTTTATTACCTCCCTTTGGTCAGGTGGTGGCTGCTCCTCCAATCACATCTCAGCTACAGAGCACAGGATGTAACACAGACATTGGTTGATATAATTACATCAGACATTAACATCTGCCTTGCCAGGCAGGATTAACCACTGCAATTTCCCCTTGATCCTATAAGGACCATGTAGTGTAATGGAATTACATGCAGGTGGGACGTATTCGCAAGCACTACCTCGCCATTGCATCGGCGAGGGTGTTGCATACCCCGGGGGCAATTGAAAGAGCCGCCCTCGGCTCGACTACAGTTGTTTTGGGGCACAGAGGGGGCTAAGGGCACTTCTAGGAAGTGCAGGCTGTGTGAGGTGTAGGGACAAACCGCCCATGGTCCTGGAGACAGGCACCTGGGTTGGTGTCGGACTAAGACAAAAATATGTAAGATCTGTATGACAGTTGGTCGCTGACGCCATTAAACCGAACTGTACAGTAGGAAAGGTGTGGTGTCATGTCCTGTAATCCACTCCTTGCACCAAGGCCTGTATATTTGTTTGATCAACGCTTCTTCCCTGGCGGCAATTATATGGTGTCTATCTGCATTGCGTTAGCATATGCGACACGAGTACCTCCTGACTGACAACCTTACCCATGTATGAGTGGCATCCAGGTGCTAGCTGTGTAACACCCCCGGTCCCCTAAAGACCCGCAGTTTACGGACTACCCCCATGTGCAAACCTCAGTTTGAGGGATCAGGTAGCGGTCAGTGTTTCACATAAAAGACGGTCCGACACAGCCACACTACAACCTGAAAAGCCTATAAAAAGGGTTAATGCAGACTACTGGCATATATGACAGTGTGCAACAAGTTAGCAAAATCACATTGGCTTAGGAGCCCAATGGGTACACATCTTATAACATAACGTTACAGATAGATAGGCTACTCAGGGTAGCAGAATAAATGTCTCTTTTCCTGAAAAGAAAAGGCATAAAGAAGTGCAAACAGAATGTCCATACCTAAAAAGGAAGGCATTAAGTGCAAAATAATAAGTCAATAGACATAGCAACTTTTCCCTGGAGTATCTGGCAAAAGTCTCTCAGAAGGTCTCTACTGACAAAGTCCATCTTCTGGGTACAGCCCTTGATGTGGGGGAAAAGTGCAATGAAGAAGCAAAGGGTCTCCTCTATTTGGAGAGGGACAGAGTCCTTTGATGACATCTCTGCTGTGGCAGAGGAAGGGTGCTATCATAGCACATAATCTCTTGACTGAGATAAATAAGGGTGAGAGTCTCAGGAAAGTCTCTGGCTCTTTGGGGAAAATGGAAATATACACAATATTTACATAGTACAATACCTGAAGTGGGCTACAGCCCTTCAGGGGTTACTCTGCATCGCTGGGTTCAACAAAGACAGGATCCGGCTCCAGCGGGGAGTCCTGTGTATCCTCAGCGGGAGTAGATGCCGGCTGGGGACACCCGGTGGCAGTAGTGGGTACTGCAGGTGCAGCAACATCCTCCGGACCTTCAGGGGGAGGAGCGCTGTCGCCCGGGGTGTCGGCTGTTCCAGCCGTGGGCTCAACTGAGCCAGGGACCACAGAGGGGTCCAGGAAGAAATAAATGGGAACCTGCGGCAGCGCCGCGGCTCCTTCCGGCTCCGGTTCTTCTGGGGCCGGGTCATCACCCCACTGGTAGGTGACAATTGGAGAAGAGGGCCTAGTGGAAGCCTCCGGACAAGGCTCACCAGCCGGGATGTCCTCACCCACGGAAGAGCCGCGGGACCTGGCTATGCTCCCAGCAGGGGAGCCGGTGGGGGTGGCGCCCTGTATCATGCCCGGCCCATGGATGGCAATGGGACCCGTACTCACGATTACCGTGGATGGGGCATTCACATGGGTCACCGCCCGGGGACTCGCAGCCGAGGAAGAGGAGGTGTTCGGGGACTCCGGCCACTCGTCGTCCTCATACCAGTCATCATGCGGGTAGTAGCGGTCCTCATCGGAGTCGGGGATCCGGATCACACCAGCCGCCCAGGGTCCACGCGGTCCTTCCTGCAGGGAGAACTCTATGCACTCGCCTGGCTTGAGGTTGTGCTGGCTCTCCGGCAGATCAGGCCTCTTGACGGACCGGCGGGGTATAAATACTTCCCGTCCGGTATAGTCCTGGGTAGCGAAGCCATAGCCCTTCCGCTTGTCGAAGAACCTGACCATGCCGGTGGTGCGATTCTTTTCGACCCAAGCTCCCGCTGTGGATCTGCCGGCCATATACCGCTGGGCCTCCTTCTCTCGGCGTCGCTGGTCCGAGACAGCGTCTCGGAGTCGCCGGCGGGCGGCCTCACCTCGGCCTTGAGGCTGCGGAGGTGCCGGTGCTGGGGCTCGTGGCTCCGGTGCAGGCTCGGATCTCCTTGGGCGACAGGTAGGTGCCGGAACAGGAGCAGGAACCACCGGAGGGTCAGGAACCACTACAGCGGGGCTAGCAGGCCGCGTAGCCGGAGGGGTAGACCTCGGAGCAGGTGGAGCGGTCGTACTAGGCCCAGGCGTTGGCTCCGCAGGAGTCGGGGCCTCTCCACGTGGCGCCTCCACGTGGGCCGCGCTACCGGGATGGCAGCCGGGATAGGGACCAGGATCCGCCCGGGAGGAATCGGGTAGTGCGTCACCGTCTGGTAGCAGGTCCGGGTGACGAAAGCCCGAGTAATTCCTCGATGCAGCCGATGTCCAGCGGAAGGTCGTCGGACGGGCTGTGCAGAGACGACCACCATCGTTTCAAAGACTTCGTAGAAGTCTGGTCGCTCCACAGGAGGGAAGGGCGGAGGACCCCACATGATGCAGTCCTCACCGCTCAACATCCACTTGAGAACTGGCGCTTCTCTGAGGCAGGGCAGGACGTCCGCCTCGGGCCAGGGGGTGGAGTCAGAGTCCTTCCCGCCAAGAGCTGTGGCGGGCTCTAATTTTTCCTGCGCCACAGGAGGCGGGGTTCGCGCCATTCGCGCGTGGGTGGAGCTTTGTGCGTCATCTGGATTTCCCGCCAGTGAAGGTTTTGGCGGGCTTGAATTATTTGCTGCGCCACAGTTTCTGAGGTAAAAATCTTCAGGCGCGGCAGCGCCGGATGTAGCAGAGCGGGTACAGTTCTTGCCAGGATTAACCTCTGGAGTGCTGGAGCGACGCTCGGCAGCACGTGGCAGCAGTATAACGCAGTTCAGAAACACACAAGTCCTTAGGCCTAAACCCGGATGGCAGCAGGGTTAGGCAGCACAGTCTTTTAATAAAGGAAAGTCTTTAATGCCGTAATAAGGCACAGAAGTCTATATCCTGTTCGTGACGCCACTTGCAACATCCCCCACCGGGGCCTAGCCTTAAAGGTGAGGCCTGGAGACAGCCGGGGCCCGCGGTACCGGAGTGGCTGGCGGTTGCGGCCTAAGCACGCTATTGTCACGGTGCTTGGTACGGGGGAACCGGAGGGCTGTCCTACAGCCTGGCAGGTCTCCAGCAGGGTGGTGTTGGCAAGAAAAGATGAGGGAGAGGCTGCGATAGCGGATCTCCCTGGGGCAACCCCTTAATGTCCCGAGTGTGAGTCTCTGGGTGATGGACAGGGTGCCGGTGATGAAGGCAGCCGTATTAGCAGGGACCAGACGGAGGCAGAAGTTGAAGCAAACAACTTACAGTTTATTGCAACCGGCAGGAACTGCAGAAAACGTGCCATTAACAGGTAGATGGAGTGCCGAGATGTGAGTTGGAGGGAGCCTCAGGAGATAGTTCACCAGCCTGGATGTAGAGGGCAGGCTGGGAGGCAGCTGTGTCCTGGTAGGAAGCTTCAGCTTGTCCTGTAGGGCTTCAGGTATCACCTTCAAAGGTAAGATAATACCCCTTTTCCTCACTACACTAACTCTAGTCTAATGCTCCACTCTTTAGAGGCAGGAGCTAGGCTCTTCCTGCTCTGGTATGGGCTAGACAGAGATTACTCACTCACTCACTAGGTCTACAAGATCTCTCTCAACTAGAATCCTTGCTGAAAGAACTCCAGAACATTCTGGGCCAGAGGTTTTATTACCTCCCTTTGGTCAGGTGGTGGCTGCTCCTCCAATCACATCTCAGCTACAGAGCACAGGATGTAACACAGACATTGGTTGATATAATTACATCAGACATTAACATCTGCCTTGCCAGGCAGGATTAACCACTGCAATTTCCCCTTGATCCTATAAGGACCATGTAGTGTAATGGAATTACATGCAGGTGGGACGTATTCGCAAGCACTACCTCGCCATTGCATCGGCGAGGGTGTTGCACATCCAACAGTCAGCGCCAGTCCGACACATACAACACAGCGAGCAGGAAGATTCAGCTACATACAGCGGCTCAGTCATCAGTGGCGGCGGGTGCGGGGCGCGGGGCTGTCTGACGCATGTCGAGCCCATGCAGGGTGCACTTCTTGGGGGAGGGTTGCAGGGGAGCGGGACACCCCTCTTCCTGCAGCCTCGGTCTCCCCAGATTTCTGCTTCCCTTTACTCTCCGCAGCTGCCCAGGAGCTATATATTGTTCTTCAAATTTTGTTCGCACCGTTCCGCGCCCTTTCGACAAGTAAGCAGATGTGCCGAACATCTGTAATCTATTCTTCACTGTGTTCTTCACTGTGTTTTTCACTTAAATGATCCTGTGTTCACTGTTTTTATTCTTTTCTTCATTGTTCTTCACTTTCTTTTTTTAATTAAATGCTCGATCTCGAGCAGGGGAAATACTCATCCGAGCAACGAGCCGTTTCGAGTACCTTAATATTCGAACGAGCATCAAGCTCGGACGAGTATACTCGCTCATCTCTAATTGTACACAATGTCCCGTCTGCAGGTGGCATGTTATTGAGCAGTAGGAGATAAGAAGATTGGACATATAGGGGCAGATTTACTTACCCGGTTCTGTCGCAATCCCACGATCACATTACGGCAGAAACGGGGCAATTCGGTGCAAAACAGAAATATTTGGGAAACCTGACGGAATCGTGGTCCACTGACCCTTAGTAAATGAGCCCCACAGTGTCCTATCTGCAGGCTACATGTTATAGAGGAGGGTGAGCAGGTTATAGAGCAGGAGGAGCTGATCAGATTGTACATAGTGTCTTATCAGAAGGCAGCATGTTATAGAACTTAGTAGCACTTACTAGGTTATATACATTCACCGGCCACTTTATTAGGTACACCTGTCCAACTGCTCGTTAACACTTAATTTCTAATCAGCCAATCACATGGCGTCAACTCAGTGCATTTAGGCATGTAGACATGGTCAAGACAATCTCCTGCATTTCAAACCGAGCATCAGTATAGGGAAGAAAGGTGATTTGAGTGACTTTGAACGTGGCATGGTTGTTGGTGCCAGAAGGGGTGGTCTGAGTATTTCAGAAACAGCTGATCTACTGGGATTTTCACGCACAACCATCTCTAGGGTTTACAGAGAATGGTCCGAAAAATAAAAAACATCCAGTGAGCGGCAGTTCTGTGGGCGGAAATGCTTTGTTGATGCCAGAGGTCAGAGGAGAATGGGCAGACTGGTTTGAGCTGATAGAAAGGCAACAGTGACTCAAATTGCCACCCGTTACAACCAAGGTAGGCAGAAGAGCATCTCTGAATGCACAGTACGTCGAACTTTGAGGCAGATGGGCTACAGCAGCAGAAGACCACACCGGGTGCCACTCCTTTCAGCTAATAACAGGAAACTGAGGCTACAATTTGCACAAGCTCATCGAAATTGGACAGTAGAAGATTGGAAAAATGTTTCCTGGTCTGATGAGTCTCGATTTCTTCTGCAACATTCGGATGGTAGGGTCAGAATTTGGCGTCAACAACATGAAAGCATGGATGCATTCTGCCTTGTATCAATGGTTCAGGCTGGTGGTGGTGGTGTCATGGTGTGGGGAATATTTTCTTGGCACTCTTTGGGCCCTTTGGTACCAATTGAGCATCGTTGCAATGCCACAGCCTACCTGAGTATTGTTGCTGACCATGTCCATCCCTTTATGACCATAATGTACCCAACATCTGATGGCTACTTTCAGCAGGATAATGTGCCATGTCATAAAGCTGGAATCATCTCAGAATGGTTTCTTGAACATGACAATGAGTATACTGTACTCAAATGGCCTCCACAGTCACCAGATCTCAATCCAATAGAGCATCTTTGGGATGTGGTGGAATGGGAGATTCGCATCATAGATGTGCAGCCGACAAATCTGCGGCAACTGTGTGATGCCATCATGTCAATATGGACCAAAATCTCTGAGGAATGCTTCCAGCACCTTGTTGAATCTATGCCACGAAGAATTGAGGCAGTTCTGAAGGCAAAAGGGGGACCAACCCATTATAGCATGGTGTCCCTAATAAATTGGCCGGTGAGTGTATAGTGTCCTATCTGCAGATATGCAGCAGGAGTAGCTGAGCAGTTTGCACAAGGTGTCCTATCTGCAGTCAGCAGTGCGACTTGATTTAGTGAAATTATTGAACTCTCTACCCTTTTTATACTTGGGCATCATGTGTGTGGTTTCCGCTTTATGAATGACAGCCTTCTATATATGCCCTGTATTGGCCTGTGCCTGGATAGGGCTCCAATTCACTCGCACACAGCTCTACTTCAGCTACTCACCCACACACCACTTGCTACATTTACAAAAAGCTCTGATACATCCATTCATTCACTCACAGTTCTGCTATATTAATTCACACACACACATCTTCTTTATACCCAATACCAGCGCCAATTTATTATAGCTGACTTACACCTAGACAAGGTGGCGTGCAAGAATCAAGTTGCTTGTAAAATGATTCTTGACAAACACGCCATGTTGCATCTTGTCTAGGGCTTAGTCAGCTATAAAAACGACTGTGTTTTGCACACTCATTACTCCTGATGAAGCCTGCCAGGAGAGTCCTGAGTCCCCACTGATCACCTCATTTCCCATGATGTGCTAACCAGATTTATCATATGTAGCGGACAGGACCAGGGTCAGCTTCAGAGAGCGGGGGAAAGCCTATTTAAGGGGCTCTTCGGTGATATAGGCCGCCACGCCACGACACAGTATCACATTTTAATATGTCTTTTTGTAGGCGGATCATGCAGTTCCTGAGGTTACAAAAACCTGCTCCTTGTGTCATAAAATGCATTTGCCAAGTATATTTGGACAGTCTATCATCAGAAATTCTGATGATAGATGTCCTTTACATAGGAATATATAGGCTTTGTCTGTAGTACTGTGGTGATAGAGCCTAGGCATAGCTGTTTAAGAGAGCAATAGCCATAAAAAGGAATGTTTAAAATTAAAAATATAACAATTTTAAATCAAACCCATCTTATTTGTGTGTGATACATTAAAGCAATAAGTATTTTATCCGAGTTATACAGTCATAGAGAGAAAACAACATTTCTGTCATTTTGGTCATTCCTATGATTTGTACTTTTTATCACTTGTTTAAACTTATAGAAATGTGCAATGTTATTGTGCAATGTAAATTATTATTTTATTATATGTCTGATGATGAAGATCTTTATAAACTGTTACTTGGTAACAATGAGACAGTTCGGATTTTCTCATTTCTTCTTTCATGACAATATACAGGCTGAATTTGATTTGCAATATCTATAAACAATTTACAGTTCTGCATGACCTACCCTTTAACTGTATTATACTTTCACCTTAGATTTTGGTCTGTTACCATGAGAATTCTGCTCTGAAATTTGCCGTCCCCTTGGTAATACTCTAGCGCCTAAACAAAATAAGTCTGGTACCTTAAGGATGCTCAGCTGAAAACTAATTCTTCTATGCATTCCCTACTGGCTGAAAGCTTCAATAAAAAATACTTAGAAAATTTCAATAACAGAAGGGAAAAAATATATATATATAACCCCAACATTATTGTATCTCCAAACAAGTCATACATTTGACTGTATTAAGGAATTCCCCCCATGTATGTGAAAACATGAAAGCAACATTTCAGTATGAGTGTAGTAACAGTGTACTGTTTTTATTTGTATTATATTTATAATTTTTAATATAATGGTATTATACACTATAAAATATTACAATCCTTAGGGCATTGGCCTTCTGACCCATTAGCTGCCATTCAGTGGCAATTTTGGCTTAAGTTAAAGAACTGACAAGTGTCAGACAAATTGGTTGGTCCCAAGAACCCACTTTGACAAAAGGAAGTTCATTTTACTGGAGAAATGGACCCAGGGGTCCTGAAACGTATTGTATCCAGAAACCAAAAAGAAATCCAATGGGGGACATGTATCATGGTTTTTTTTTCTTTGGTGTATAAATGAGACATTTGGAAGGTCTTTTCTGCCCCTTATGTATGATCATTTCTTTTTACTTGTGATACATGTTCAGATTTTCCTGTCCTGGCAGGTGCAACTTTTGGCTTCTTTTTGAGACTTTTTGTTGCAAATGTCTCAAATCCATATGGAAACAAGCCATATGAGGGAGTTATTTGCAGGAGAGGACACAAGCCATATGAGGGGTTATATACAGGAGAAGATACAAGCCATATGAGGGGGTTATATACAGGAGATGACACAAGCCATGTGAGGGGTTATATGCAGGAGAGGACACAAGCCATGTGAGGGGGTTATATGCAGGAGAGGATGCAAGCCATGAGAGGGGGTTATATACAGGAGAGGACACAAGCCATGTGAGGGGTTATATACAGGAGTATACACAAGCCATGTGAGGGGGTTATATTCAGGAGAGGATACAAGCCATGTGAGGGGGTTATATACAGGAGAGGACACAAGCCATGTGAGGGGTTATATGCAGGAGAGGATACAAGCCATGTGAGGGGGTTATATGCAGGAGAGGATACAAGCCATGTGAGGGGGTTATATACAGGAGGGGATACAAGCCATATGAGGGAGTTATTTGCAGGAGAGGACACAAGCCATATGAGGGGGTTATATACAGGAGAAGATACAAGCCATATGAGGGGGTTATATACAGGAGATGACACAAGCCATGTGAGGGGTTATATGCAGGAGAGGACACAAGCCATGTGAGGGGGTTATATGCAGGAGAGGATGCAAGCCATGAGAGGGGGTTATATACAGGAGAGGACACAAGCCATGTGAGGGGTTATATACAGGAGTATACACAAGCCATGTGAGGGGGTTATATTCAGGAGAGGATACAAGCCATGTGAGGGGGTTATATACAGGAGAGGACACAAGCCATGTGAGGGGTTATATGCAGGAGAGGATACAAGCCATGTGAGGGGGTTATATGCAGGAGAGGATACAAGCCATGTGAGGGGGTTATATACAGGAGGGGATACAAGCCATATGAGGGAGTTATTTGCAGGAGAGGACACAAGCCATATGAGGGGGTTATATACAGGAGAAGATACAAGCCATATGAGGGGGTTATATACAGGAGATGACACAAGCCATGTGAGGGGTTATATGCAGGAGAGGACACAAGCCATGTGAGGGGGTTATATGCAGGAGAGGATGCAAGCCATGAGAGGGGGTTATATACAGGAGAGGACACAAGCCATGTGAGGGGATATATACAGGAGTGTACATAAGCCATGTGAGGGGGTTATATTCAGGAGAGGATACAAGCCATGTGAGGGGGTTATATACAAGAGAGGACACAAGCCATATGAGGGGTTATATGCAGGAGAGGATACAAGCCATGTGAGGGGGTTATATGCAGGAGAGGATACAAGCCATGTGAGGTGGTTATATACAGGAGTGGATACAAGCCATGTGAGGGGGGTTATATACAGGAGTGGACACAAGCCATGTGAGGGGTTATATACAGGAGAGGACACAAGCCATGCAAGGGGTTGTATAGAGGAGTGGACACAAGCCATGAGAGGGGGTTATATGCAGGAGAAGATGCAAGCCATGTGAGGGGGTTATATACAAGAGAGGACACAAGCCATGTAAGGGGTTATATACAGGAGAGGATACAAGCCATGTGAGGGGGTTATATGCAGGAGAGGATACAAGCCATGTAAGGGGTTATATACAGGATAGTATACAAGCCATGTGAGGGGGTTATATGCAGGGGAGGATACAAGCCATGTAAGGGGTTATATGCAGGAGAGGATGCAAGCCATATGAGGTAGTTATTTGCAGGAGAGGACACAAGCCATGTGAGCGGGTTGTATACAGGAGTTGATACAAGCCATGCAGGAGAGGACACAAGCTATGTGAGGGGGTTATATACAGGAGAGGATAAAAGCCATGTGAGGGGGTTATATACAGGAGAGGATACAAGCCATATGAGGGGGTTTTATACAGGAGAAGATACAAGCTGTATGAGGGGATTATATACAGGAGAGGATACAAGCCATTCTAGGGGTTATATCCAGGAGAGGATACATGCCATGTGAGGGGTTATATGCAGGAGAGGATACAAGTCATGTGAGGGGGTTATATGCAGGGGAGGATACAAGCCATGTAAGGGGTTATATACAGGAGAGGATACAAGCCATGTGAGGGGGTTATATGCAGGAGAGGATAAAAGCCATATGAGGGAGTTATTTGCAGGAGAGGACACAAGCCATGTGAGGGGGTTATATACAGGAGTGGATACAAGCCATGTGAGGGGGTTAAATGCAGGAGAGGAGACAAGCAATGTGAGGGGGTTATATGCAGTAGAGGATACAAGCCATGTGAGGGGATTATATACAGGAGAGTATACAAGGAGTGGCATAACTAGGAGAAGCAGGGCCCCATAGCAAGATTGTGTATAGGGCCCCCCTTCTCACTTAATAAAAATATACTTTGTTATTTGTATACTCACACATAAAAGTTACAACCACACATTTATACATATAAAGCATATATACATCACAAATATGTTATATAGTCATGGCCATAAGTTTTGAGAATGTTACAAAGTCTACTGCATTAGGTTTTATAATGGCAATTTGCATATAGTCCAGAATGTTATAAAGAGTGATCAGCAATTAATTGCAAAGTCAATATTTGTCCAGACAATGAACTTTCTTCCCCCAAAATACATTTCAACTTCATTGCAAGCCTGCCTTAAAAGGAGCAGCTAACATGGTTTCAGTAATTGCTCCATTAACACAGGTGTGGGTGTTGATGAGGACAGGGCTGAAGATCAATCTGTCATGATTAAGTAAGAATCACACCACTGGACACTTTAAAAGGAGGCTGGTGCTTGGCATCATTGCATCTCTTCTGTTAACCATGGTTATCTCTAAAGAAACACGTACAGTCATCATTGCACTGCACAAAACTGGCCTAACAGGGAAGAGTATCGCAGCTAGAAAGATTGCACCTCGGTCAACAATCTATCACATCATCAAGGAATTCAACTAGAGAGGTTACATTGCTTGCTCAGAATGGCAACAGGCAGGTTTGAGTGCATCTTCACGCACTGTGAGGCGGAGACTCTTGGAGCAAGGCCTGGTGTCAAAGAGGGCAGCAAAGAAGCCACTTCTCTCCAGAAAAAACATCAGGAACAGACTGATATTCTGCAAAAGGTACAGGGAGTGGACTGCTGAGGACTGGGGTAAAGTCATTTTCTCTGATGAATCCCCTTTCCGATTGTTTGGAACATCTGTAAAACAGCTTGTTCTGAGAAGACAAGGTGAGCGATACCACCAGTCCTGTCTCATGTCAACTGTAAAGCATCCTGCAACCATTCATGTGTGGGGTTGCTTCTCAGCCAAGAGAATCGGCTCTCTCACAGTCTCGCCTAAAAACACATCCATTAATAAAGAATGGTACCAGAATGTCCTCCAAGAACAACTTCTCCCAACCGTCCAAGAGCAGTTTGGTGATCAACAATGCCTTTTCCAGCATGAGGGAGCACCTTGCCATAAAGCAAATGTGATAACTAAATGGCTCTGGGAACAAAACATAGAAATTTTGTGTCCATGGCCTGGAAACTCCCCAGATCTTAATCCCATTGAGAACTTGTGGTCAATCATCAAGAGGCGGGTGGACAAACGAAAACAACAAATTGTGACAAAATGCAAGCATTGATTGTGCAAGAATGGACGGCTATCAGTCAGGATTTGGTCCAGAAGTTGATTGAGAGCTGCCAGGGGGAATTGCAGAGGTCCTGAAGAAGAAGGGTCAACACTGCAAATAGTGACTTGCTGCATTAACTCCTTCTAACTGGCAATAAAAGCTTTTGTTACTCATAATATGATTGCACTTATATTTCTGAATGTGATAAAAACATCTGACAAACCGGAGGGCAACAGATCATGTGAAAATATAATATTTGTGTAATTCTCAAAACTTATGGCATGATTTTATATATATATATATGTTATGCTGTACAGTATGCAGCATAATATGTATACAATGGTGCACATCCTCACCTCTTTAGTATGTCAAGTACTATGACAGGGCTCCCTGACACTGCGGGCCCCATAGCGGCTGCTATGGCTGCTACCACTGTAGTTACGCCCCTGAAGCCATTTGAGGGGGTTATATGCAGGAGTAGACACACTGTAAAATTTGGATTTGTGGTGTTAAGGTTGCATTTTGCGTTGCAGTTTGCGTTTGGGTTGCATTTTCATTGTGCTTTGAAAGACATTACAAGAGCTGAGGAGAGGTGAGATTGCCTAATTACATTACAGTTAACGTTTGCATTTACAAAGCGCACATGCGTTAATGTGATGTTAACACATGTGTTATCATCGCATTTACAATACTTTTGTAAATGCTAATGTTAACAGTAATCTAATTTGGCAAATCCCCTCTCCTCAGCTGCAGTCATGCATTTCAAAACACAACCAAAATGCCACATGTGAGCTCACCAAAAATTTTTAAAAAATGTAAATGTTAAAATGTAGGAATTTAAAAAAAAACTGGTAAATTTTACACATTTAAGGCATGCAAAATGATTACAATTTACATGTTAAACAGGGTCCATGAAAAAAAATCCTTACTTAGCACCTGCCCTGGACCAGGTGTAGGTTTGTGCCTAAAAAGTTACAAAAATAAGCAAAAACAGTGATACATAAGTGAAGTCACATAAGTCACATGGAACATCTGAAAAATAAAGCGAGACAAAAGGCCCTGCACAAGGTGCAGACCAAGGTGTACTTGAATAACAACAGTAAAAGTCGCAGTGAAAAACGTCAATAATAATCACCTGGTCCTGTCACGATCCCTGATTCGGACGGTCCGACGCGAATGAATTAGAGCGATTCATGAAGATCGTGCCGAGTTCCTGCATCTGTCACTCCCCCCGCTGAGATCCACTGGAGTTTACCTTCTTCTTCCCGGTGCCTGTAAGTGCGTGTCTTGCAACACAATTCTAAATGTTAAATCTTGCGCAATGTCTGAATCCGTTGTCCGGCGGCCACGCCCCCCGATTTCTGTCACGTGCAAGCCTGCACCTATGCGCCAAAATCCGATTGCGTGCGCCAAAATATAGAGGAAATTCTGTGCAAAACGGAGATCGTCAGGAAACCCAACGAAAATGGGATCTGCGGACCCTTAGTAAATGAGCCCCAATGTGTATGCATTAATGCTTTATCTATGTGTAATATTCTGCTTTTTGAAAATTGAACTAGTTGCTAGTTTGTCAATAGAAAAAAACAAGAGTTTAGTGAAGCTTTTATAATGCAATGTCTTTATGCTCCACTAGATTCTGGAAGAGTTAGTTTTGTATTTCTGAACAATGCTTGATGTTAACACTATGGCTACCCTTGAGGTAAATCACTAGGCAAAGCTTTGAACTGAGGATGATGGGTGAATTCTGCTCAGCAGTCTGCAGAAATGGGAACATTGAACAGTGAAATATTAATTAATAAAGGAATCTGCAGTATAATAATAAATAAGGAAGTAAATTATAAAAGAAAATATATCATTTGCCAATCAAACCCATGATTATCCAATGAAAATCCATTACAATGTACATACAGTATGTTAGCAACTGATGTAGTTGAAGGAGTCTACTGTGGATTGCAAAACTGTTCATACATGAACTTTTGTACATTTTTAAAAACTACAGACTCTTTATGTATTTTATTGGTATTTTATGTGATAGATCAACACAAAGGGGCTAATTTACTAAGGGTCCGAATCGTGCATTTCCGTCTGGTTTGCCCGACCATTTCCGATTTGCACCGAATTGCCCTGGGATTTTGGCGCACGCGATTGGATTGTGGAGCATCGGTGCCGGCTTTCTTGCGACAGAAATCGGGGGCGTGGCCGTCGGAAAACCCGACGGATTTGGAAAAACCGCAAATTAAAAAAAAAATTGAATAGCACTTACATACACCTGGACGAAGCAGGTGAACTCCGGCGGACTTCAGCGCCGCACGAACTTAGTGAATCCCGGCAAGCTCCGAAACAACGTCGGACAACACGCCGCGGGATCATGAATGTACTGGGTAAGTAAATGTGCCCCAAAGTATTTTTATAGTGTTAAGAAAATGATATGTGCTTTTCCAAAAGCTTGCAAATTTAAAAAAGTCAGACACAAAACTGGTGCAAACATTTTAATAAATGTGGGCTTACGTGTGTTAATGTGTCACCTGCGTTCCTCTCCGTGGCGGCGTCTCTGTCTCCATCCCTGGACTTACCTATCCTGGCTCTTGGTCTCCGGCATGCAGGCCGCAGTCTCCTGCCTTTCAGGCCGCGCGCTTCCGCTCCTAGGGCGCGCGCTGACTCCTCAGAACTTAAAGGGCCAGTGTCCTCTCCATTGTCGCTGGTCACTTCCGGGTTTCCTATATAACCCTTCACTCCCTGCCAGATCTTCAAGTTTTCCCAACTGAAGTGAAAGCCTCCTGTGTGTAGCCCGAAGCCCGTTCCTGTGTGTATTCCAAGGTCCCGTTCCTGTGTGTATCCTGTGGTCAATATCCTGTGGTCCATGTCCAGTGGTCCGTATCCTGTGGTCCGTGTCCAGTGGTTCGTAACCTGTGGTCCGTGTCCAGTGGTCCATATCCTGTGGTCCGTATCCTGTGGTCCGTGTCCGGTGGTCCGTATCCTGTGGTCTGTATCCTGTGGTCCGTGTACGGTGGTCCGTATCCTGTGGCCCGTGTCTGGTGGTCCATATCCTGTGGTCCGTGTACGGTGATCCATACCCTGTGGCCTGTGTCCGGTGGTCTGTATCCTGTGGCCATGTCAGGTGGTCCGTATCCGGTGGTCCGTATCCTGTGGCCGGTGGTCCATATCCTGTGGTCCATGTCCGGTGGTCCGTACCCTGTGGCCTGTGTCCGGTGGTCCGTATCCTGTGGCCGTGTCCGGTGGTCCGTATCCGTGGTCCGTATCCTTTGGTCTGTATCCTGTGGTCCTTATCCTTTGGTCCTTATCCTGTGGTCCGTTCCCGTACGACTGTGCTCCTGCTGTGCCATCCAGGGTTCCAGCCCACTGGTGACCTCCTGCCTTCCTGTGCTTCTGCCGTGCCTTCCAAGGTCCCAGCCCAGCGGTGTCTTCACTCCATACCAGCGTTACCAGTGCTCCTCTGCATTCCGGCTGTCATCTCATGTTGTGACTGTTTCCTGCATTTATTAACTTGGCTGCCACAGCGGGTCCCATACCATCCCCTGCGGTGGTCCAGAAGGTCCACAGACTCTTCCCAAAGACACTTTCAGACGGTACGCCCCTCTCAAACCGTGACAGTAAGATCCAGCCATGGATCCCGCCAAGGAGTCCGATCTTGCCAAGAAACCTTCTGGCTGAGCTCTCCAGTGTTATTGACCGGCAGTCCCAGCAAATTGCTTATCATGGTGAACTGTTAGACAAAGTTTCCTCCACTCTTCAACAGCTGATTGACTTCCAGCAACAGACTTCAACATCTGATCCTGATCTCCCTCCATCCATTCCAGCTTCTACTCCGGCAGCAGAATAAAGAATCAGACTTTCAATGCCTGACAAATTTGATTGCAACCCCAAATTGTGCCAGAGTTTTGTTTCCTAGTGCTCACTACATATTGAACTAATGCCATCCCAGTTCACCACCGAACGTTCTAAGGTGACGTTTGTCCTCTGTCTACTCTCCTGGGATGCCCTGGCCTGGGCTGCTTCTCAATGGGACAAGGGCGACCCAGTCATGACCACCCTTGCTGCATTCCTGGCTGAATTTCAGTTTGTGTTCGAGGAGCCCGCGAGAGCCTCCTCGGCTGAAGTGGCGCTGCTGAATTTGCACCGAGGAGACTTGTCCGTGGGCAAATATTCTGTCAAGTTCCGCACCATAGCTTCTGAGCTCTCCTGGAATGGTGCAGACTTGTCAGCAGCCTTCAAGAAAGGACTATCTTCCCAGGTAAAAGACGCACTGGCTGCCCGTGATCTCCCTTCTACTCAGAGTGGTCTCATCACTTGGATAGATGTGCGGTTCACGGAGTGTGCTGGAGAACTGCTCCACGAACAACCTCAAGTCTGTCCTCCACGCCTGCCTCGCCTGGCTCCGGTGTTCTAAAAGCCTCTCCAGTCCCCGGTGCTCCAAAAACCTCTCCAGACCCCAGTGTTCCAAAAGCCGTCTCAGACTCCGGTGTTCCAAAAGCCGTCTCAGACTCCGGTGTTCCAAAAGCCGCTCCAGTCTCCAGCTGCACAGTCTGAATTGGAATCTATGCAAGTGGACATTACCCGTCTCACCATTGAGGAACATTCCAGACGTCTCCAGGAGAACTTTTGTCTTTACTGTGCCAGTCCCCAGCACCTCATCGGGATGTGTCCTATCCGTCCTTCAACGTCTAGGAGACACCAACACCTTGGAGTTCTAGGACAAACTTCCCTAGGTGAGGACACGGGATCTCCATGATTTACAGTGCCCGTACTACTCAGTGTTGGTAACAATGTTCCACTGCAAGTCCCAGCATTCCTCGACTCTGATTCTACAGGGAATTTTGTGGATGCCGGCCTGGTCTCCCGGCATCATATTCCGGTGGTTCCCCACTAGAACCACTTATCCATATCCTCCATTGATGGACAAATGTTGCCTGATTTGGTCCGGTTCCGCACTAAGTCAGTTCTTCTCCAGGTTGGAGTTCGTCATAGAGAAAGACTTTCCTTCTTCATCCACCTCATCTCTTTTGCTAGGTCTTCCATGGCTGCAACTCCATGCTCCGGTCCTCGACTAGAGAACTGGTGAAATCCTGAGTTGGGGATCAGAATGCAAGATGCACTTCTTCTCCACCAACCGTCTTGACTTCTTTGGACTTCACTGGTTAGGTGCCAGTTCCTTTACAGTTATCTTCGGACAAGACGCCTCTTGCACCTGCTCTCCTCCATGGATGCTCTGGTAGAGGACCGAAGAAGAGGAGGGGGGAGGCCCCTATGGGGAGGGGGACTGTAACAGGTATCCACAGGCCGCGCGCTGCCGCTCGGTGGTACTGTGGTCCTCATCCGGTTGTCTGTATCCTATGGTCCGTGTTCGGTGGTCCGTATCCTGTGGTCCATACTCTGTGTTCCGTGTCCATGGTCTGTATCCTGTGGTCTGTGTCCGGTGGTCCATATCGGGTGGTCCGTATCCTGTGTTCCGTGTCTGGTGGTCTGTATCCTGTGGTTTATGTCCGGTGGTCCGTGTCCGGTGGTCCGTGTCCAGTGGTCCATATCCTGTGGTTCATATCCTGTGGTCCTTATCCTTTGGTCCTTATCCTGTGGTCCATTCCCGTACGACTGTGCTCCTGCTGTGCCATCCAAGGTTCCAGCCCACTGGTGACCTCCTGCCTTCCTGTGCTTCTGCCGTGCCTTCCAAGGTCCCAGCCCAGTGGTGTCTTCACTCCGTACCATCGTTACCAGTGCTCCTCTGCGTTCCTGCTGTCATCTCAGGTTGTGACTGTTTCCTGCATTTATTACCTTGGCTGCCACTGCAGGTCCCATACCATCCCCTGCAGTGGTCCAGAGGGTGCACAGACTCTTCCCAAAGAGACTCTCAGATGGTACGCCCCTCTCAAACCGTGACATAATGCTTTTCTTCAGTAAGAACTAGGTAGCTGGTCAGATCTCTGGTCCAAGGCAGGTATATAAGGTTTTATTTTTACACCTGGCATAGAGGGAAAAGCTAAATGGTGATATGGTCTGCTAAACCATTAGGACATGTTAGCGGTTTTGGGTATTATTGATAGGTGGCTTGTGTTGGATTTACTCAAGAATAAATGCAACTTCATGGAATCAACTGTAACTGTTTCCTATTCACTTAATGGTTATGCTAGAGACATATGGGGTGGACATTAATCATAATTTTTGGGGGGTTTTTTTGCACATTTTTTTGCATATTTTTTTATGTCTCTAATTTGAGACTTTTTTGGGTTCAAGCTAAAGTCAGTGGTTTTGAGTCTCTGCGCCACATCTGGCGTAGTGAATAGGTGTTCTGCAGAGGTTTGTATGGCATCTATCATTATTTTGCGCCTAAAGACAATTTTTTAAATGTACTCAGGATAACAAAATAACACATTCTCTAATTCAGTGTTAACAAAAAGACAGCACATCACAGATATAATTCCAACCTGTCTCTTTTAGTCCTGGTATACACTATTTTGGTTGCCCCTAGACAGCTACCTGTATCCTCCTACTTTAGGATTGGCAGTCATCTTGCCTGAGGCTGCATGACTTTTCTCTCCCTCTGCTCCCTGTGGGGGTCCCTCCCCCCTGCAATCCAGGATGAGCTCTCACTCAGACTTTCTGCCAGAAAATACACTTCGTGAGGAGTGTAAAGCTACAAGCTACAGGAAGTTCTTTATTCTAGGCAGATGGTGGGAGGGAGGCATACAGTAGAGCTGACAGTGCGGCACATTTACTTACCCGGTCCAGCGAGTTCCCTGAATGTTTATTGTCCAACAAAAATGCACTGTGCCACGATTCACTAACATTGTGCGCCCGATATCCAGCATGTGTCTCTTCCCTGCTCTGGTCCGCCAGATTTCACCTTCTTCTTCCTGGTGCATGTAGTAGCGACAGAAAGTTAAATCCCACGCTTAGTCCGAATCTATCAGGTTGTCCGATGTCCGATTTCCGTTGCATGAAAGCTGGCTCAAAATCGGATCGGGTGAAACACAATCCCAGTGCAGACCCCTGTTAAATACTATCAAAGCTGTTCAAAACCCAAAAACCGTGCAAAGTCCGACGATAGTGCAGTGCACGACCCTTAGTAAATAAGCCCCAGTATGTGTGTAGCTAAGATCTAGAAGTGCTTTGCATGTTATATGCACCTCATGGATTTTATCATCTCTGATCTGTCTCATCTCTCTTTCCAAGTTGAAAGTGTATATAAACCTGTACCATGACAATCTAACCATATTGTCAGCACATAGAACTAGAGGGATCATATTGGGCAGATTTATCAAGCTGTCTTAGTTGCCCAATGCAAACAATTACAGCCCTTTAAAATATTCATGACCACTGGAAAAATGAAGGCTGAGCTGTAATTGGTTGCCATGGGCAACTAAGAACATTCTTACTTTTAGAAAGTTTGATAAATCTGCCCCAATGTGTCTACTTAGAGAATCCCAAAGCCCATTCTAGAATTTTACACTCACCATCAGTGATAGGAACTAAAACAGCAATAAAACTGAGTAAAATTGCAAAGTAAGGGGTTAAAAAAAATTCTTCATTGTGTAAACATCACTAGGGGATTGAGATTTAAGAATTTTCTTTTATGGGCAAACCACTTTTAGTCTATGCATGTAGAACATAATGCAGTCTGGACATTGTACATGTGGTGACTTTTTTTGTGCAATGAAACTAGGAATGTTCAGGTGTTTCACATTTCACCCCACACTGCAATAATTGTTCATGGAAATAATTGTGTGTGCCATAATGAATGTTAGACTGCATTCAGACGGGCATTGGGGGTTGTATATACTTACAACTTATATACGTTGGATATACGTCCCCAAATAGGCCGACAATGGGCGCACAGCGTACTGTTCCATACCTGGGAGAAAGATGGGACATGTCCTATTTTCCTCGGAATACAGCACCATGCACCATACATCGGTATGGAGAGGGGAGGGGGCGAGCAACCCCTTTCCCCGACGCTGACGTGTGCACACTGTGCCTTAGAAAACTCCATGACCCCTTCTACCACCAAGTCTTTCTCATCTTCTTCATTTCTTCCTGCATGTAAATGTATCTGTGTGGCCCTTTATAGCTTCAGATAGACTTAAGTAGGACTGACACATACTGTATCTGATAAAATACTCTCAAAAGTGTGTGTTCTGCTTCATAATCATAGACAACCAATTACTCATGGATCTCCACATGCGAAGTTCCAGCCGGTTTAAACCTTGGAGATCAAGTGATAAAAATTATTCTCTTCTGTGACTAAAAGATCAGGAAGGTGTTTTAAGCCATATATGTGGAAATGGACAAACACTTTCCCTACCTTAAGTCACAATTAGAGGCATTTAGTAATTTGTGTGCAGGGTGGCGCTGAAACCACAAGGGATTAATGAATTGGCGCACAGACTAATAGATGTAGGTAGAACTCCTAGACTTGCTTTTAGCTGCTTGAATTTTGCACCACAAATTGTGCCACAAAACGGGTCAGAAAAATAGAAGTGCCAGAAAACTGTTGGATTCACAAGTGGAGCCACAATTTTGTGCCCAGAAATAAAACCTTGAGAGTGTCGGAAAACACCAATATTGGGTCTTTTTGAAAGGCGATGAGAAATTACCCCCAATATGTTTTTGTGACTAAACTACAAGTGCTTATTTAGTAGCTAGACATCCGGTAGAAATTTACTCGAAGCAAATGAGCAACTTCACTGCCATGTGGCTTCTTTCCCCCTGGACATCAGGACAGCATGGCAGCTCTTCAGCTCATACATATGGAAGGAGGGGGAGGAGAAACAATACTAAGCTAAGATGCCTATTGCAAAGGATGCAGAGGAGAACAAACTGGTGCCATATTTACCCAAAATTCATCCCGAAAAGTATTCAAATGCAATTCAACGTCAAATGTTGAGAAAATTTCCACTACATTTTTACAAAGAGAAAGTATGGTTTACTGCATGGCCTGAATGATATGGGAATAAAGCACATGCATTTGTCAATGGAATCTTGCTAATCCAGCGAGTATAAAACGCCAACAATTTTATGTCAATGAGGTGGCTGAGCTTACGCCACAGGGGAGAGAAAAACTGTTAATGACTCCAATTAAGAAGTGAGATCGTCATTTGCACTTTGGTATTATCTTCCAGGCAAGTTTCAATAAAGATGTAAAAAAAAAAAAAAACACAGAATGCTCTAAAAAAGGAAAGTTTTATATGGCAAGTGTTGTTTATTGGACTCATATGACTTTTCCAATGCTGCTCAACTATTACCTCTTAAAAGTAGAGCAAAACGGTAAAGATCCATTTTATTTAATAAATGAGTTCCCTCCATTCTCCCCCCCCCCCAGGATGTCTGTACATGCCGATGTTAAAGGGGTATTCTCGTCTTGGCATTCACATTCAGTTTCATCTTCCATATATAAACATTTCTTCAATTGGATGTTATTAAAAAAATGTTTCTGTGTGAAGATAATTTCCCATAAACATAGCATTGTTGTCCCTTAGAAACAAGATAGCTTCCTCGGTTACAACCACGTCACATTTAGGCAGCAGTGGCCAGACATGTACTATTGAGCCCTGCCTGACCACCTGGCTTCAGCGATCATCACTACAGGACGGCTGTGGGACATGTAGTAATTCTCAGATATTTCATATACAAAAACTTTTTGTTTATTTGTGCAATCCCTTCAGCAGAGGTGGCCGTATCCGAGGAAGCTATCTCGTTTCTAAGGGACCATATCACTACATTTATGGAAAATTATCTTCACACAGGAACATTTTTTTTAATAACATCTAATTGAAGAAATGTTTATTAATGGCAGATTAATCAAACTGAATGTGAATGCCCAGACGAGTATACCCCTTTAAGGAGGTTTTGCACTTATAGCAAATAATTGTATATTCTTTGTGCAATGAAATGTTATACATTTTTCCAATATACTTTCTGCATCAAGTCCTCACAGTTTCCCAGATCTCTGCTTGCTGTCCTTCTATAGAAAGCTTCTATGTTTACTCCCAGTAGATAGAAATCTGTCCATGGTCATGTGATTCCACGTAGGTGCACAAGTTGTTAGTATGACACGGCTCTGATTAATCTCTGTCAAAATAAGTCTTGTGCACCTGTGTCACAATTTTTTACAGAAGCAGACCTACTGTCACGGCAGGGATTCTTTACATTTTTCTACAAAACTGCCATTGTCAGGCACATTTGGACAGAAAAAATATAAATAAAACGTCACTTTTATTTATTAACTTAAGAAATTGTTTGTACAAATATAGCACATGCTGCTAGGTACTCAAGGGGATGTGTGTTTAAAAACAGTGTAACATGTACCACTAGACCTGTCAGCTGAACTATGCGTAGTACATGGGGCATTAGACAGGCAATAGGGTTAGAGGCACAACACGGTATTAACAATGGGGCTCATTTACGAAGGGTCCTTTGGAAGCATTTTCATCGGGTTACCCGATGATTTCCGTTTTGCGCCGAATTGCCCCGGATTTTGGCGCCCGTGATCGGATTTTGGAGCATCGGCGCCGGCTTGCACACAACAGAATTTGGGGGGGGGTTGGAGGGGGCGGCGTGCCGTCGGACAATCCGTCGGATTCAGACATCGCCTGAGACATCACCTGGGAGTGTCGCAAGGCATGCACTTACAAGCACCGGAAAGAAGCAGGTGAATTCCGGCGGACCTCGGCGCAGAAGCGACGGACATAGAAAATCGGGCATACGATCTTAGTAAATCATGGCAAACCTCAAACCCCAAACCTCGTTGGACAACGCACCGTGGGATCGCGACAGGACCGGGTAAGTAAATCTGCCTTAATATCTCCAGAGTGGAGATGGGCCGTGTACTGTGGAGGCCGGGCTATAGCCGCAGCTACCCTCTCTGGGGCTGCTATGCAGGTCTACCCACTGTATTGTACGCGCTGCAATTGATATTACATATAGTGAAATGATACTGGTGCAACTAAACTTAAAGGTTGTATCACTTAACATTCACACACTGGCTCTATGCTTAAAGAATTGTCGCCACTAGCATAACCCTATATGACATATGCCATACTCTGACTGTCCCTGAGTGAATTAGATAGTTGTATTACATATGCGCTGACAAACTATGAGATTACATAAAACTTCTAATTAAAATAGACCTACATTAGCCCCCCCAACATGTTTTGCCAGAAAACTGGCTTCATAAGGGGAAGAGTCACATCACACGATCATGGACAGATTTCTATCCAATGGAAGTAAACATAGAAGCTTCCTAAATAATAACAGCAAGCAGAGATCTAGAGCAGGGGTCCCCAAACTTTTTATATAGGGGGCCGCTCACCGTCCCCCTCAGACCGTTGGAGGGCCGGACTAAAGTCTAAAAATAAATAGCAGTACATGTGACCGCATCCATAATATACTGGCACACCCCTCAATTAATTATTTAATATACCGGTACTGCACCCCCTTGTGAACTATTTTA
This sequence comes from Engystomops pustulosus, assembly GCF_040894005.1. Lineage (NCBI taxonomy): Eukaryota > Metazoa > Chordata > Amphibia > Anura > Leptodactylidae > Engystomops > Engystomops pustulosus. Next base: position 44,968,109 of record NC_092411.1, on the reverse strand, counting down.
TATATTGGCCCAATTAATTAATTAATATACTGGGACCTCTCTCCATTAATTATTGAATATGCCCCCCCCCCCATTAATTACTAAACTGCCCCTCATAATTAATTATTTCCTATACCCGCACCATTAATTATTTCCTATACTGCGCCTCATAATTAATTATTTCCTATACTGCGCCTCATAATTAATTATTTCCTATACTGCCCCTCATAATTAATTATTTCCTATACTGCGCCTCATAATTAATTATTTCCTATTCTACCCCTCATAATTAATTATTTCCTGTGCTGCCCTTCATAATTAATTGTTTCCTATGCTGCCCCTCATAATTAATTATTTCCTATGCTGCCCCTCATAATTAATTATTTCCTATGCTGCCCCTCATAATTAATTATTCCTATACTGCCCCTCATAATTAATTATTCCTATACTGCGCCTCATAATTAATTATTTCCTATGCTGCCCCTCATAATTATTTCCTATACTGCCCCTCATAATTAAATATTTACTAATCTGCCCCTTATAATTATTTATTTCCTATTCTACCCCTCATAATTAATTATTCCTATACTGCGCCTCATAATTAATTATTCCTATACTGCGCCTCATAATTAATTATTTCCTATGCTGCCCCTCATAATTAAATATTTACTAATCTGCCCCTTATAATTATTTATTTCCTATTCTACCCCTCATAATTAATTATTTCCTATGCTGCCCCTCATAATTAAATATTTACTAATCTGCCCCTTATAATTATTTATTTCCTATTCTACCCCTCATAATTAATTATTTCCTATTCTGCCCCTCATAATTAATTATTTCCTAAACTGCCCCTTATAAATAATTATTTCTTATTCTGCCCCTCATAACTAACTATACTAGCCCCCAGTCGCACACAATCTTTTTACTGCCCTTTAATAAAAAAATAAAAACCCTGTACTCTCCTAAGTCTTCTATGTTCTTGCCGCGTCCGGGCAGGAAGGGGTGCGCGGCCGCGAGATGACGTCATCGCGCGGCCGCGCAGCCTAGTTCATGGAGCGATGTGCGCCGGGGTTGTATTCCGGCCACATCGCTCCAGTAATAGTGCTCGAGCGGACGTGCCGCACCGAGCACTATACAGGGACGGGCAGGAGCTTCCTGTCCGGACTGACGGAGGCTCCTGCCCGACTGTTGTAGGCCGCGAGGGGCCGGATCGAAACGGTCCGCGGGCCGCATGTGGCCCGCGGGCCGTAGTTTGGGGAACCCTGATCTAGAGGACTGAGAGGACTTGCTACAGTATATTGGAAAATTGTTACATTTTTCACAGACCATATAAATTATTTGCTAAAAGTGGACAACCTCATTAAGTATTGAATAGGAAACAATGGAAGTGAGTGGTCTGTTATCATCTGCATCTCCTATTTCCAGTCTATGCTGTCTGCACTTTTCGGCAACCTGTGTCTATATGCACTATAAGGGGCATATGAATTGTGACCCTTATCTAAGGTAATAATATAGAGCTGTTTTTCACCCACAAACATTAAAACCATTTAGGAAGTATTACCTACTGTAGTCAGACACAATTGATTTATGTGTATTAAGCCATATGTGAATGGCTACAATGTCATAACTGCATTTACATTTTCTTAGTGGGTGGCAAAATTGGTCAACATGGCCTCACATAAGGCATGATTGTGTTAGCTTACACCTGGAAAAGAAACATTTATTGTAAGTAAATAAATTATGATAGTAAACTTTGTAATATACTTTATTATAGAAATCAGTTGCCGTGTCCTTCTTTTTCCTCTGCCTTTCTTCCTTATTTGAGCAGTTTGTCTATATCAGCTTTCTGTCCTGTATCCACTGACAGCAGAGAGATAACATGATTTGATAAAGTGTCCAATGACTTAAAGGTGTTTTCCCACCAACAAAAGTTAGGCCCCATCCATGGGATAGGGTCTAACTTGCTGATCAGTGGAGGTCTCAGTGCTGAGACCCTCACAGATCACAAAATCTAGGACCCCTCGTGGCTCAGTCACACTAATAGAGCAGACCGTAATCTCTATGGAGCTGACAGAGACGCGGCAATACCTATGTTTATGATTTGTACTGTTTATTTATTTTTATATGTGTTCTTGGGAAAGGGGATGATTTTAACTTTTCCTTTTTTTTTTTACATTTTTTTATATTTTTTTACATATTTTAAATTTTATTTACCATTATTACAGACCCTTCAGGGTACTTTAACGATGAAGGGTCTGATTGTTTATACTATATACTGCAATACTATTGCATTGCAGTATATAGCAATTTTACTGCTGATTTCTAATAGCCTGCCATCTGCTGGCAGAGATCATTACACATGGCAAGCCTACAAGTCTCAATGAGATTGTAGGCTGCCATGGCAACCAGTCGCCGCCCTCCGATGACATCACAGATGTCGGGGCCCATGGCATGGCAAGTTAGGTAAGTTGCCATGGTCGGGTTCGACCTCAACACTTAATAGGTTAACTGCTGCTATCAGCACCAGCACCAACAGTGGCAGTAACAGGCAGGTGTCAGCTGTATTATACGGCTGACACCCACTGTGTATGGAGAAAGCTCAGTCCGTGAGCTCTCTCCATATACCCCCTGCCGCACCAGGACGTCATAGTACGTTCTCTAGCGCTTAGAGGTTAATGGGAACCTGTCAAAACAATTAATCTCCAAAAGTAAATATATTCACATAAACTGCCATTACTTACTCGCTGCTCCTCCCCACATATATGTCTTCTTCCTTCTCACAGAACTATACTTCGGATGCGAGATAAGCAGAGATTCCACCGCTAGCAATAAAGTCTAGAGGGAAGATTTCAGGGTGAAGCCCCCATGCCATTTGGGGAAAGGGAACTTGTAGTGTAGTTATGGAAGAGGTCATGTACTTTGTGTAGCTGCTACTCCACCTGTTTTTTTTTATTTTAAACTCAATTTAACTGTATACTGGTATTGTCTTTTTTTTAGATGAATATTATAACAGGTCGGATAAAGATCATTAATTTTATTACATTTTATGGAAAGTGAAAAATAATATTTTAGGGTGTTTTAAATGTACACCTTTCATCATAAGGCATATTTATCATTCTACATTAATCTAATTAATACAGTTATGGGAATAACTGTTCTCTGGGGCTGTTTGGCTCCCGTCCTCACACTGCTGCCACCCTGCTGACTCACGGCCACAGTAGACTTGCTACCTGTTTCGTTGCTTGATGCACAAGTTCACACCCTCTTCTCCTGACAATGATGACGAATCCCTGGCTTAACCCGGCTCCCAAGTGCTAGCGGCTACATCATCACCGATTTTTAATTCCCTGTCACTGCTATTCTCTCCAGAAATCACTACAGAAAATATGTGTATTTTACACAGATTCCTTCTGATTCTCTTTGGCAACAAAAAATAACTGCTATTTGGGGTATACAGATCCCCCCAAATGGACACCCTGGAATAGGAGCAGAAATCACTACAGAAAGTATATGGATTTTACACAGATTTCTTCCTTTTTACTTCAGCAACAAAAAACCTGCTATTTGGGGTATACATATCCCCCAAAACGGAAACCATGGGATTGGAGCAGAAATAACTACAGAAAGTATGTGGATTTTACACAGATTTCTTCCTATTCACTTCAACAACAGAAAAAGAACTGCTATTTGGGGTATACAGATCCCCCAAAATGGACTCCTTGGGATATGAGCAGAAATTACTATAGAAATAAAGAATATATTGCTTTTTAAGAAGTGCCGCAACCCTTTGTTACTGTGGATTACTTTCACCTGCAGTCCTAGCAGGCCACGCGCACAGCACTCTGCAGGATTGAGGATTTCCTTATGGATTGTCACCCATGTGTGAGGACTTGCTAAAGATCGAGGTGAGCCGTATTACATTTCTTTTTTACTTTTATTTGCTGTTGAAATTGACTCTTTGCCAGGTCTTGACATCGATTACAGCTTTCAACTGTGCAAGGATTGGACTCCGGACCTCCTTAAACCTCTCACCCAGGTTGTTGCCCTTTTACAGTTGCAGTGCTGTAAAACTTTTGCAGGGCTTTCCTGATATTCCCAATCTCTCTGACGACGATAGGAAGGAAGTTGAGTTGTCTTTCTATGAATCAGTGGTGAGTGCAAGGGATTTCCTAATCCAATCCAAATTTTCATACCACACTTATAACTCTTGCAAAACTCCACCATAAGGGTGTGATGTCAGGTGGCTCCTGCTGCTGCTGGCCTCTTGCTGCACTGCGTGTGGGCCTGTTATCGGATTAGTGGTTTCTGGTCGAAGGTGCTGACCTTCCTTCATAGGCAGTTTGATTTCCCCCACATTATGTGCCCGCAGGTTTTCCTTCTTGGAATATTAAATGAGGTGACTGATGGTCATTATGATAAGATTTTCTTCCGATTTGTCCAATATTATGCCTCCAAGGTGGTAATTATGTCCTGGAAAGATCAAGAACCCAACCACCCTCTGAAGAGATGGAATAGGCTTACTAATGATGTTATCCCTGACTTTCACTCTTTATAAATCAACAGGAAGTGCCCTCTGAAACTCGAAATGCTAGCATAACGTGTTACCGCAGCCATGCAGAGCCATACGCCGCTTTATGGCGCCAGCACCCGGCATTGGCAGGGTGCTTGTGACGGGGTTTGGCCATGAGTGGGCCCTCCCAGCAGCTGGGAGCCACAGCACTTGGCCAGGTTTGCCGCATGCTGGCGCTGGCCCTGGCCGATTGCTTACTCTTCTTGTTTAAAAATGCAAAAATAAATACTCACTATGATGCAGTAAGTTTGATTCAAATGGCAAAGGTTATGTATGTTTTTAGTAGTGTGAATAGTGGCAAATGTATAATGTAATGCAATTTTTTGTGTAATGTTTTGCTTTTGTGTGTCCTTAATTTAAGCACAGTTTTTTTGTCTACTAAAAGGAAAATGTAAAAATTATTTTTCTCAAAAGGTATATTGGATAACGTTATCATCACTGTAATGGCGTATTCACACGACACAGAAAAACACATAGCACACTAAATTCTGTACTTTCTAATGGAACAATTCACATGGCCATGCACCTAATCTATTGCAGTAGAGCATGCCCTAAACTGAATATTTTTTACAAATCACTCAAAGGCTAAAAATTATGATGTTCCGTGCAAAATACATTCCACAAGGATGTAATGTGGCCAAAAAAAAATCTGATAAAATTTCTGTTTTTCATAGCCTGGAATCCGCTTGGTCGTGTGACCATATCTTAAGGCTATCTATCCACATCTAAATTCAAAAAAATTTAAATGTAGTCAAAAAGTTGTAGAATATATTAAAAACAATAACCCCTAATGTATCTCTATGTACAGGATGTGGTACCTTTCCCTAATAGTTTTGCATATTTTCTATATATATACTGTAGACACAGCTTGATGTGATGTTAATTTTTCGTCTTTTTCCTCTATTACTGTTGTGAGCAAATCTCGAGATTATGTTTATAGGTATCCATTCAGTCAGTGAATCATTCTCGATTCTTGTCTCTGAGAAGTTTAGAGGTAATTAGCACTGTATATATTTTCTTCCTTTCAACATTAAATAATTGTGTTGCAGTATGTTAAAACAAGACAGATATGTTTAACTCAAAGGAAATCTCTACACAGAACAACAATGTAAGAATAAAGTATAAATATAAATTCATGGAAATAAGAGATTTATACTATTTCATTATTGTTTATTGTGGAGCTGTTAAAAGATGTATAATTATGGAATGCTTTGATACCAAGACCGATTTTTTATGATAACTGGATACATTTCTACTAAGATTGAAACTAGTAAATTGATACATAGTCACATCAAACAGCATAGAAGTTCATGTAGATGTAAACCACAAATGTACTAAATCTGCAGGAATGGGAGTCTGATCTCAGAGGGTCATGAGTTGGAGAACTCCCTATATTGAGGGACATTTATTATTTTTGGTGCAGCGTGGTGCTAGAACCGTTCTATATTTTTGAGTGGGATATAATTTAGTGGTACTGGGTAGCTGGGCTATTGTTGCACCACAATAAGTGCCTAAAAATAATTCAGAATAATAGAAGCGACAGAAAACTGGTGGATTCATCCGTTTTAGATATTTTGCACCCAAAAATAAAAAAAATAAAGTCGATAGTGTCGGAAAACACCAATATTATGGTGCCGACACCTCATAAATTCAGGCGCAAGAGGCGCAGTGAGGAATTTTAAAAAAACACTGACAATTTTCCGTTTGAAAGACCATATTACATGCCCCCCATTGTGTCCATTTACGCTACTACAAGGGGGCCATATATTGTGCTTCCTGTAGCAGTTTTCTGTCATGAAAAAGATGCAATTCTGGGTGCAAACCATGTAACTTTCAACTTTTTGCCACTTATGCTCCACCAAGGGAACTGGGTACAAGGCGGGTCTGGGCATGAATGCCCTGGACATCCAAATTTACTATAACAAGTGCCCAAAAATGCCACTGGTTATAACTAAAAGCCAAAGCATGTTGGATCTGCCATGAGTGCTACGTCGGATTACTACCTTATTAGTAATTGCAGCCTCCCAAGGAGGCATGGCACCAGTATTAATACATTATGCTATTATTTTTTTTTTCTTTTTAGTTCTTTGGAAGTGTGTGTGTTTTTAAGTATTTTGTACCATAACTTTATCATAAGTATTTAGACAGCTTGATAAATCTGTTTCATTTTGCTGCTAGTGGTGTCGGTGGAGTGGATCTGGGACATTTTAACAAAAAATTTGCAAAAACAGACTCAACTAGACCCCTCATAATATCAAGCCCCATTAAAGGATAAAATATAGATGGACAAAGCAAAAACATCCATGAAAAGTTTAGAACAAAGCCAAGCAAAAACTAACACAACAAGCAACTTTGATTCTCCAAACACAGACACAAAAGTAATATCATATCCTATAATAAACAGTCACATACAAAATCCCATCCAGTTCTCATTATAAAGATGGGCCCATTGACTTTTCAAAAAGAGGGAGGAGAGGGCTAGAATGGCCATAATAAAAATGTACACACTTTACCATACATTGCTAAATGGGGTAGTTTTCCACCAAAATTTTGGGAAAAAAACCATGTGTATAAGGAATATTGTTTTTATAATGACAAAACACCTTTCCTTGAATTTCCTAACTACTTTAATCCATTATTATGTAACTCTACGTTTAATAGGTTGCACAGCTTAGAACTGAGTCAATCTCGATGGTTAAGTTGTTTTGCATTTACTAGCTAAAGGTTAGTTAAAAAAAGAAAACAACATTAATGGCAGCTAATAAAAAGACATGTTTGCCTTAATTCTGTGTAAGAGGTCTTATTAAGGAACAACATTATCAAGCAATTTGCTGACACTGTGACATGACTAATACCCTATTGTCATGAAGGATGACATCCATTCCACAGTATACAATGCATGCTAGTGATTATCCCTAGAGGGCAATTTAAAAACCGCTTACTTAGAACCAAAGAGCAAAAAAATAGGTTAAATGTAAGAAGAAAGCATAGGATGGATTTATGCAAAAATCTCTTCATGCCTGGACAAGCTAATATAGAATAAGTGGGAGTAATGAAAGTTCTTTTTATCAACCCTACCAATAATTTCCTTTCATTGATTTATATCTAGTAAATATGATATGCACATAAAGACATACATTTTAGTTTAATGGTCTTAAATATAGCATTTCATAAAAATATATTAGCTATAATAGATGTTTATTATATTAAAGAGAACCTGTCCTTATGGACAGGTGGTTAGTGTCCCAAATCGCCCATTACCAAGTCCCACCATGGGAGCTATTAAATAAAATCCAATGACTCCAATGAGATCCATTGGACCCATCCCTTGCATTTCCCGAGCCTGCATATGCACAGTGAAATTGGGAGAAGGTAAGTATAAACATCGTAATAATGCCCACATAGGAACTTGCTAAAGGGTGATTTGGGACACTAAACCACCGATCCATAAGGACCTGTCGGTGGTTTAGTGCCCAAAACTGCCCTGACAGGTTCCCTTTAAGTACAATAAGTCTAGGGGATACATGTTCTGGTCGATGCAGAATATCGATTGTAAAAATTTCTGCGACAGATACTTCAAGGGAAAAAAGCAACATATGTATGCAGCAAACAGTGGGATACGTCTGAGCCCTCCATTGTGAGGTTGTGATGCGATTGTCTCTGACTGTCTCTGTTTCCGACTGTCTGATCGTCTCTGTCTCTGTCTGTCTCTGACTGTTACTTTGTCTATGGGGAGAATTATCAGAAGTGTCTGAGAGCAGAGGTGTTCTAGTTGGCCATGGCAATCAATCAGAGCTCAAATTTCATTTTCCCACAGTTGTTTATAAAATTACAGCTGATCTCTGATCACGGGCAACTTAAACAGTTTTACCTCAGACATTTCTGATAAATCTCTCCTTATCTCTGTATCCCTATACATCTTAGCTCACACATAAGCTGTCTTACACTCATTGCCTATAGTAACCAATCAAAGCTGTGGCAAACCTGTGGCAAATAACAACCAATCATGGCCCAGCTTCTAACTGCCACAGCAGCAGCAGACAATGGCTTCTGTATATGGTGGGTAATAAGTGTATTTTGGAAAGCGTGCGGTGAAAATTTCGTCTCAAAATCTAGTCTACGACAAGATTGTAAACGTGACGTGCAGATTCCTTTACCAGACATACATACACACACATGCACAAACACATACACATACTCAGCTTTATATATTAGATGTTTACATGTTAGTGTTGGCATCATAACAAAGATGCAGGACCAGACAATAAGATTGACAATTTAATTGTGATCTCTAGTGCCATCAGCTGGTAAGACTGATACAGGAACAAGCAACGAAAATACCTTTAAGGTTTTCTGACATACTGAATCAAGACATAAATTAGGCATAAGGCACTCTGTTCTGTCTCATGTCATGTTCTAAAACCCGCTGGGTACAGCTGTTAGAATTACTATGTAAATTGTATTTAGTCATTTGTTCTCTTGAATAGGAATGGTTGGATAGTCTTCCTAACTTTTTAATGTTCAGGTGAAGTAGTACAATTCTGCAGACAAGAATTAATTAGGCTTCTATAGATTTGATCTTTCAAGTAAAAAGAACAGAACTGATTTGAAGGAAGCGACATAATTACAGATCATACTCGTTTCTCCATGACAATTTATTAGTCTCTAATGCTTTTATTCTTTATCAATTGAGCAAAATAATGTGCTTGTAAACACTGCAGATTATAAATAACAGATTACAGCCACTGAAGTCTTGGATATTGAAATTTTAGGCACTTAATCAAGTTCCATAAATTTGTTTTACGCTCTCAGAAATGACATATTTATTTGTTTTATTTATGTTAGTAATTGATGCATATACTCAATGTGCTCCTCATGCTGCGTAATGCTAGTAGGCACAATAGGAGTCCCTCGTTTTTATGAAGCTCACTTGAAGGAATGATTTACTTAATGTTATATATTGGTTTATCAAATATCACATTTTCCCACTGAGACTTTTTACATACAATACGATATTCATAATTTACAGTTTGTGATAGTGGCTTTGCTGTTTCCACCTATGTTATCTCATCTTCTTTACTTAACCAAGTATCTGTATGCTACTTAGCTTAATTTTCTTACACTTGGTCATGGACATCATTGAGTGGATGTCCTTCTTGGAACCACCCTCTATGATCCAGATCTTCAGTAACAGTAATATTATGAATAGTGGCTTCATGTCTGGCAAACAGCCCAGAAAATGTATAGTTGGTGATATCTTATTCCAGGAGTTGAGATTGAGTTATCTAGATTTTGTCAGCATGGAGTGGGAGTGTTCCTTCTTTGACATCTGTCCACAGATTGATGTCAAAAGTGACTTGATTCCTAATTCATGTTCTATGCCACAAAACTAAGAGATCATTTTCTTACGTCTCTCTGGCTTTCTACCTATCTCGTTGCTTAAGAAGAAGAATTTACTTGCCTGAACTCTGAGACTCCAGAGAAAAGGGGTATTCAGGTATCTTGGGGCTATAAAATATGCCATGCTTCTGCAGCAAATTTTTTGGAAGTTAGTAGAAGTCTCAGTAATACTGGTTAGGAACAAGGACTTGGAGGTCCCGCTGGTTGGGACTGGAATAAAAGTTCTAGTAAGTAGCAAAATAGCAACATGCCTTTTAGCTTTATGTGCTATTAAGTAAACAAAAATGCATGCAAGGTCACAAATACAATTGGTACAACCTGTGCAACTGCCAAAGGGCTTAATGGGTATGAAGGCCCACCATTGCCATACAGCCGCATCCAACTGTTCATTTGGTTGTATGTGACTGCATGAGCTTATAAATTTCGTGGCTAACAACTAGGGACAAGCAGACCTGGTAAGGTTTTGGTTTGGCTGAGTTTGGCCAAAGCAACTTAATGGTTCTGTTTGGGTTTGAGTACTGAACCTGAATGCTCACTCCCCCTGGAAACACCCGCAAATAGTTCTGGCACTGATTGCAAGTGTTACCCTCTAAATACCGACAGGGAGGAAGAAGGACAGTAAGGACATCCCACTGTGTAAATCCATGGCCATTTTACAACTTGCGCTTCTTCTGGCTCTGCTCAAACTGTAACTGCCCTGCTCATTGGATTGGTACAGACGGTCGATCTACACAGTGGGATGTCTTTCCTCACTTCCTATTTGTCGTTCTGTATTGTGAGTATTTTGGTCACTAAACTTTTGAGTTGAAGATTCAAGACAAGGCTTAGTGCCATTCATTTCATCCTCTACTTGACTCAAACTGCTCTTATTTATGTGAATAGAGCACATCCAGGTCGTGGCCGTACCAGTAATCAAGATTCACATTCTACCTTTTAGCTTCTAAAATATCTTATGTTAAGATATGGGTTAAAGTTCCTACACAGGAGTCCTCTATTTTCTGTGTATGCATTAACTTTGTATTTATGTATCTCTCTGTTTTAGTTCTAAAATAGCACATGCACTTTTTAGTGTACTAACAAAATTCCCCCGGAAAATCAATTTGTCCCTTTCTCTTTTCAGAGCAGCTCTACTTGACTGAAATACAAATTACGCCAAGACTGATAATCCTAGGTCATCACAAAAACTTTTTCCATAAAACATATTAAATATTGTTTTTTTTTAACCAATTCACAGTTCATTTGTGATTTCATTGAGAAACATTCATCCATTACATGTCAGTGGCACATAATTTGCCCTGTACTATACCACAATTTTAGGTGTTTTTGTATTAGTCCAATGTATTTTATTCATGTGTTTTCCCTATAAAAAGAGGTTTATCATTATAATGCAACATAAATGTTTCATGGCTGTGGTATATTTGAAATAAATGTTATTAATTCCATTATATTTATGATTTTAATAAGGACTGCGTGAAACCAGTATGTTAATATAAATTACAAACTCAGAATCCACATTTGCCCTCTGAAACAAAAAGGGATAAATGAATAGTTTTGGAAGTAAACCAAATACTTTTCCTTTTATTTCAGACATAAAAGTTGCTGTGGATTTTATGCTGAATTGATAAAGTGTTAAAATTAAACCCCAGCAGTACAAGAGGTCAGGCTTAAAGGGGATGTACACAGGATAGGAAATAACAAACTGATCCATAAGAGTCCAGTCTCCCAGCAATGAAGAGAATGGGGGCCCTGCTCTCAGCAATGGGTAGATTGTCAGGATGAGTATATGTCCAGATATCTACAGCACTTCCATTTACAGTCTGAATGCCAGAAGTGCTGTGTTTCTAAGTCTCCCATACTATTGAATGGAGCGGTAGGACCCATGCTTGACCTGTCACTTCACACATTAGTGAGAACGAAAATCCAATTCACCCGTCTGCCGGGGATCTTGTACTTGTAATTTGTGGGGAACCCAGCACTAGGAACCTTACCAATCTGATTGTTATCCTTTATCCTGCAGATAGATATTAACTTTAATTTTCATAGTATTTCATTTATTTTAATGGTAATAAAATTTAAACCAAAAAATATGTAATAAAGTTTAAATCTTCATTTTCTTAACAAACCTGTCCTGGAGATTGAAAAAAAAAATTAATTTAGTAAGGTTTCCATATATACACTAGTTACCAAAAAATAGAAAGTATTACAGTATCATAGTAGAAAGGTTGGAAAAAGATACAGGTTCATAAAGTCCAACCTATAAGATTAACAAAATGTTTTCTTCCTATAACCTGTGATATTTTTATTCCTGAGAATGACATCAAGGCCTCTCTTGACCATGTACAGAGCACCCTCCATAACAACCTCCTGCGGCAGAGAGTTCCACAGTCTCACTGCTCTTAAAGTAAAGAATCCCTGTCTATGGTGATGGTAAAGTGCCTCTGTAAAGGTATAAAGGACAGCCCCTTGTCCCCTTGAAATATCACAGGTCTATTTTAAGGTACCTGGGTGTCGCACAGGGTTAGTGACTGGATTGGCTCAACATTTTTTTATTTATTTATTTTATGTATTTTTTTATTTATTCAAGCATAAATCTATAGTGGGTGTTCCGGAACAGTGTGCAAGAAGTCAGCAATAACTAACTGCTCAAATTGCTGTGTTGGCAAAGTTGTTGCAAAGTTGCAGTTTGGGGTCTGCGTCTCTTAAAGGTTAACCATCACTGTTTGGAAGTAACAGTGTCTGAACTGTAAAAATATAGAACATTTTGGGAAAAACTTAAAGCATGGCTAGATTTCAGCAAAATGTATCTTTCTTGTAATACACAATATACAGAGATGAGGACATTGATAAACATTGTTGATAGAGATTGACAGCAGGAAGGAATTGTAACCACTTATCCATGTATTGGATCTATTCAGCCGCCAAACGCCATTAATTGAAATCAATAAAAATTTGTGCTTCACACGGGCGGCGTCCATCATACCATCCCAATTAACGAAAAGTAGGTATTATTTCCAGATGGGAAAATATGTAAAAAGAAAGCATGGAACATGGCACAACAGTTTTTATTGGGGGGGGAGAGAGATTCTACCACATTTGGATTTTTTTCCCCAGCTTCTCTGTAAAGTTGCAGTCAATGTTTTGGGGGCCATCATAGAGCCCTGATCTGAATCCTATTAAAAATTTGTGAGCAAAGATAAAAAGGCAGCTACATACATGGCTCGATGTACACCAATTCTGTCCCAAGGAATGGGCCAAATTCCTATTGTGAGAAACTTGTGGGAGGATATTCAAAACTATGACCCGAGTCATACAGTTTAAGCCTAATGGTACCAAATACTAATGAACGGTATGTAAATTTTTGACTTTGCAGTAAATAATAAAAATGCCTTAAATGCCTCATTATTCTGGTACTTGGCAAATATAAATAATTTTGGTAATCCTAATTGACTTAACCTCTTTCAGACCGGAGTCTGCAGGTCCGGAGTCTGCAGGTCCAGAGTCTGCAGTCGCGGGAGCAGGACTGGGCCTCCAGGTGTCTAAAACACTCGGAGACCCTAGGGAGAAGGGAGATGTGGTTTATAACTGCTTCCCCCTTCTTCCCTTCTCCACTCCTCACAGTGTTGCGCTGAAGTAGCGCGATACAGAGAGGAGCAGAGCCGTCTCAAGATGTTAATTAGAGTTGCTGGGTCTGATTAGACCAAGTACAGCTCCGATCAACATCAGCCCTCACAGGGGGTCGTTTCCCCCTGTAACTGGGGCTTTTATAGATGTTTGCTAAAGAAAAAAAAATAACAGGGAAAATGTGTTTGTGACCTCCAGGGGACATAGAAAGGAAAAACATGCACACATAAAAATTTTTTATAAATATTCAGAAAAATACATGTACATTTCCCAATATAATAAAAAAAATCCCCCGCTACACTACAAAAAACATCGTCATGGTCGCCTCGTTTGCCCGAGACTACTTTATATCAAAATGACCAAAACAAAATAGAGAATTCATTAATAATGTTCATTTTGAGTTCATCTGAAAATGAAAAAAATATATACTGTAAATTACAAAACCCCAAATAACACTAAAAATTTTAAAAAAAATCTTTAAACTTTTATTACATTTTAATTAGTCCTATGTGCCTAAAAAAAAAATGCAGCAAAAAATGTAAGGTATCAGCCAAAAAAAAAAAGTTATGGCACTTAAACCACCACGACCATGCCCCAGTCATTAAAGCCTTTGCAGGCCATGTCATCAAGAAGTTAAAAAGGGAAAATTTTGTTTTGATTTCAAGGAAAGGGGTTAAATAACATTATATGGTTGTGAATTAAACAGGGGCTTTGTTGGGTTGCAAAGCCAGAGAAACCACATATTTTCCTTCAGCATGCAAGAGTTACTGTTAGAAGCCTTAAACCCTTTCAACAAACTCCAGTCCAATGTTTATAATAATGGTTCTGGTCATTATATCATGTATCATTTTATACATTTAATATATTGATCTACTTTGCATGGGCTGTCACATTAAAGAAACATTTTAAAAAGTATATAAAAGGTATCCGTCACATTTATACATATGAAATACATATATAAATACTTGTAAATATATATAAATTGTATGTATTATAATAAAATACAATAAGGGAAACAAGAAGAATAGCAATACACACATTTGCTTTATATAAATTAAGGCAACATCATAAGTCTATATGGTACCAAAAATAGCTCAGCCAGTGTGAAAACATACAGGAAGTGAAGGTGCAATTATCACAGTTAATGAATTGTTGCAGCACTTACACTGTAGGAACATAACATTATAAATGGAATTTACAACGGAGCGCACTGTTCTAGGCATCCTTGGTAATCGTATGGAATTAAGCAAACAGACACGCTATTGAAATATTCTCAGTTATGCACAAGTTATTACACAGTCAACTGCGGAGTGTTTTAGTGACTTGCTGGTTTGGAGACTCGTGTGAGAAAAATAGGCGCCAATGTCAACATAAATAAGTACTAACAAGCAATGATTACATTACATAGCTGCTAATCTTCAACAACCATACAAGTACTATACTTAAAGTTTTAATTTGTAAGTTGGAAGTTGTGTACTGTATATTATCTAACTTTATTTATTTTATATTTTTTTATTTCTTTTTAATGCAAAGGAAAGTGGGGCACATTTTCTAAGAGCTTTGTGTCGCACTTTTGTCGGACTGTGCACGTTCTTCGTGGCTAAAACGACTCGCACAGGTATTTAAGAAGTGTCTGCCCTGATTGTGTCACGCGCAACTTTTTGTGGAGCAGCTGCGCTGGCCTCCATGCGTGCTGTTGGTCGGCCCGACTGATGTGGTCCAAGCACCGTATTTAACTTGCAAATTGTGGCACACGCCCTATGTTAAAGGTGCACCACAAAAAAATGGTGAACTCTGTCGGGAATGCGTGAATCATGATTTCTGACGGATGATCTTAGTGAATCAACACGAGGAGCATTATACATAGATATAGCACTTTTAGTTCCTTTTTCAAGTAAATGTGCCCCTTTGTGTATGGGGGTGAGTTGGAAAGAAGAGCCCATCATTTTTGATGAGTGGGGTCTGGTCTCTGAAACACTCACAAAGGAATTAAAACATTAACTTATGATGAAGCTCCAATTAAATGAGCAGGACTACAGTACCAGGGGAGTCCCTGGTACATAACTTTGGAGGGAAATTCAGACTTTTATTTTGTTGATTGTTGGGGTTGCACATGTAGACTTTTGTTGCAGGAAATGGATGTTTTCATTTGGCATTGTGGAAATCTTAAACCACCACTGACATTAAAATTCATCCTAAACGGTTAATCTATATCATTGCAAGGTAGTGGCTAATGTCAAGCTTCTATCACTGAACAGATTAACCATATACCCCAAAACAATACAGTGATTTAAAACAAATACTTTAATTGGATCAGATTAAAACCCACTCATAAAACAGTGTATCATCAACCAACACAATGGTTTGCTTAAAAAGAACCCTGGCAACCAACCAAAAAAAACAATCAAATAAAACAGGGTATTGAGAAGAGCAACATATTCTTAACTCCTGTTATACAGAATATTTACAGAAAATGTCCCAATGGAGTTCAAAATGGCCACCTATACTTCCAGTTTCCTGTCTACAGAAAATGAAAGGCATCCCTGTCCATATTATTTAAATGTATAGGTTATGTAGGTTTGTTGAATTTGTATATAAGTTGGAACTGTATATTTTATAATTGTAACCCCAGTCAATTTTTTTTTGGTCTCTGTGACAATTGGATTTTAAAAATGTTGGATTGTCATAAGAACCAGGAGTAGCAATAAAGCTTAATTACAGACACATTTATTAACTGTTGTGGTTGTTTATTTTAGCTTAGGGCTAAAGTACAGTAAATTACCAACGCCCACGGGTCCGTTTGTAACTAGGGGTCATCTGTAAGGCAGGTGTTCTTAAGTAGGGGACCACCTGTATGTGAATTTAAAAGGTGAAGAGCTACTAATTTTATACATTATTATTTATTACATTTTATACATTATATATTACATTATTTATTACATTTTTTCACCCTCTAAGATTTATGCATTCATTATTTCTCTTGTTAGACACTGCAAATGTCATGGTTTTTAATATACGTTTCCACTGCATATTCTTCCATATTGAGCAAATATCTGTGGCAATCCTCAGCCATTTGGCCTGCTTAAAGTAGAATGTAAATAGTGAGACTTTCTCATAAGATATCCCAGGTTTTCTGCATTTTCATAAGCATAATTGAATATTTCACTCAGAAGAGATTAGTGCTGGCAGCATTAATGAATCATATGGATACACTGGCAGGTTATGATTTATAGATGTATTTGATAGATAATCTTTGTACTGTACTCTTGATGCTGACTTGTTCTCAAAACTATGCAAGTGTAGCAGGGAGCTTTAATACATCATTCATCCATATTTAACCTTATAAGAAAGATATTTATTTTGATCAAGAATATCATAACAAAATGTTCTTATTTGTAGCTCTGGTACCGAGGACCTTATTTTCCCTGTAAGTCATATATTAGAAGCCTGCAAGTTGTTATTTTAACCATTTTAGTCAATGTTTTCTGAAAGTTATCCCATATGCGTGACCTGGGAGGTTCAATTTCAAAGAACTTGAATGAACCAAAAGCCTTCACATGTTCCTCAGAACTAAAGGTGGACCTTTCCACCTACAACATCTCTAACTCACTGTATCTTCAACCTCTTACTGACACTATAGGGCACATTTACTTACCCGTTTACGGAAATTGTATTGTCCGACGATAATGCACTTTGCCGCTATTCACTAAGATATCCTGCATGTGCCGCTTCCCCACATGCAGGATATCTTATTGTTGTCTTACAATAAAAAAAATTTTCCCAACTTTTCAGCACATTGCACAGAATGTTACATGAAGCCACTAGGAGGTGCAATTTTTACTGTAGTTTATATGGCTCTGTAAATAGAAAAAATAAAATTACTATGGCTTGGATGTGTTCTTTTACTAATTATTACCCAAGACTTATCAATATAGAGATCTTATAGAAAAAGTTTTAAATCAAATAAATCCAAAATCAGTGGAAGAACTCTTCCATAGCACCTGCTATGGGGCCCTCCACAGAGAGGGGCCCAGTTACATAGTTAGACTTGCAACTCTTTCTTCCTCCTGACAAAAATGTTGAAGAGGCTGTGACTGTAAGGCAGAAAATAATTATGAATAACTGGCTGATTCAGTGACGCTGCTCCCTCCTGATTACACTGAGTCTTCACTGCACACTGTCAGTGTTAGGGAAACTCCCCCTTCCTCCTGTAAAGTGCTGCCAGAAACCTGTACTGTAGTCGTAGTCAGAGGAGGGGAAGCAACCAGCCATGGAAATCTGCATGTCAGGGACTGTAAGACACAGAAAGGGCCATCGATGCTGCTTTATTGTGTGCTATGCTGACCCCCCTCATTCCTCCATCCCCAGTCAGTTATCCATTTTACCTTTTCTCTGTAGTGTCGTACGGAATAAGAAAGAATCTCCCATAATAATTGCTTTGAGGCCGCGTTCACATGCTGCATTTGGGTTGCCTTTAGAAAATCAATTCAGATGCAGTAAGGAGGAGCCTGACTGCAGATGCTTTTTCACCAAAATGATTGCGAACGGGGATTGCATGCTTTACATTGGATACATGCGTGCGTGTAACTTCGTGTTTGCAATGTAAAGTGCATATATTATGATAATTAGGAGTTAGCTGAATGTGTAGAAGACTTCATTTTTTGGACATGTTCAGCATGTACATCAGGAAAGCTCCCGGCATACACACTGAACATGTCTATAGTGGCAGATAGAGGAATATACTTTGCATATAGCAGGAAAGACAATATGAAACAGTGTAGTTGACAGCGTCTTTTTTGCTGGAAAACACTAAATGGATTGTAACAGAAGTATAATTGTACACTGTGTCGACCAGTATATTTATACATCACAATATAGAGTTTGGGGGACCCCTGCCAAAATTTTGCTATAGGGCCCACTCACTTATAGTTCTGTCCCTGCCCAAAATCCAATTGTCTGTACGACCTTGCATACACATTTCTAGGGGATAGGTGATGATTATCAAATTTAGCTGCATATTTAAATTCTTAAACTTTATTTACAATCATAACATTGCATAATTATATGACTATGACTACCTCGGACAAAACCTCTTAACCCTACCCCTAAAATTTCTGTACTGTAACACAACACTCAGAACTTCTATGGGTCACTATATACTGTATGCACAACAGACAGGAAACATATAGAGGTCTTTGGTCAAATACTATATATATTTATCTAATATCAGAATGGCACCATATTCCCACATCGAGGTAACATATGGGGGGGGGGGGCACACCAGGCAGGTCTTCCGTCTTCCGGTAAATATTTGCTGTTTGGGTAATACTGAAATAATAAAATGAATGTGTTTTTTAGCAACTTTATTAAGATACAAAATAGATATTATGTTGCCAAAAGTTTTAATTCTATCCCAATCTACGGCGTGATTAAGCCACTAAATAGAGAAAATAAATAGGGAGAGGCAGCGATCCAGTGATATTATCTACCTTCTCATTTAACCACGTATAAAGTAATGTGCCATTCATGAACAAGTAAATTATAATTTATGGAAATGCCTGGCACACAATAATTGCTTGCTTAGTCTATCAAAAGCTCGCTAATGGATATATTCATTAATTTGCTACATTTGGTTCATTAATTTTATGTTGTTGACAAAAAAAAAAGACACTTGTGTGATTTACTTTGTTGGTAGGAGAAGACGGCGCTGGATTATATTATTTTATTATTCTGTGTGCAAGCTCCGAAATCCTAGACAAGGCAGAGAGAACGGCTTTAACAACATAAATTTAAGAAACGGAGACTACCCGACCTGACAGACTGTAACCCGTAAATTATAAGGGGGAAATGATTACAATGAGGGTTTACGGAAACGTTCCAATGAATTAGACATATCATTAGGCAAAGGGATCTTTTCTAGGGGGCAAGGACACACAGCTGCTCGGTGGCGTTGTCATTATTCGTTCCTTACACCCCTCCCTCTGGTAGAGCATCTGTCTAAGCAGAAAACAGATCTCTTCTCCCAAAGACTATGACAGAAATAGGCTGCATTTATGAGACTGTGTCCAATCAGTAGCAATATGCATAGTAATATGTGACACAGCTCAAGTAATGAAGTTCCCAGCATGGTACCTGAAACTCCAGTCTCCAGTGTACTATGATTTATTTCTGCTGTTGTGAGGAAGGACAGAGAGGGCTTACACTGCCTCATCATACCTATGAACTCGCATAGTTAACCTAGAAAATATGGAGGGGGGATTTTTATGAATATAATATAGTTAAACACCTGAGGGAATAAGAGGAAAACGTATGTTCTGTTACCTTTTATATAAGTCTCCGTATAATATGCTATGAGGAGGAGATTGTATTAGTGCCTGCAATGTTACATTGTGCCAAAAGGTCTCAAGTTTTAGTGAAGTTTAATTGGTTGTCAATGATGAAAAATATTTTTTTAAAAATTATAAATTTTATAAATACAATGTATAAAATGTATGCGACTTCAAATGTAGTGCAATTCAATGCAATGAAATTGCTTATATCTGCTTAGGTTGCTAGTATTCATTCATTGTTGATAATTAGAAAACAATCCCTTTATAAAACTTAAAAAACTTCACTTGCATTGAATTGGTCTCCATTGAAGTTACCATTTCCTATATACATTTTATCTGTTCATTTTGTGTATATATATTTTTTACGTAAATATTTTATGTAATTTTTTTGTACTTTTTTAAGTAAACATTTTATGTAACTAATTAAATTTTACTTTCTCACATTTGATTTTTCATGGATTCCTTAATGAGCCATTGTTTTCTATAGATGTTTTTATATTTTAGTTGTTTCCACTGATCCTTTGTACAAGAAAAAAAATTAAAACCTTTCACATTTTTTTCACTGATGCAGATCACGGAAGCCAATAGGGTGGATCCACAAAAAAACAACCTATGACAGGTCTGTTTTTTCACTTTTTTGTTTTCTAACCAATGTTAAACCGTGAAAAATACAATGGAACATCACAGTAACAGGGACAAAAAAATGAAAGCAAAACATAGATAAGAAGCAAGTGGCATGCAACACAAATGCCAGTGTGAATCCACTCTTGGACAGAAATCCTTGTTGCTTGTCTCTTTGCCTCCTAAACTGAAGGTTTAGCATTGCTTTGAAAACATCACACCTGGTTTTTCAGCCTTAACAGCCTCTTTTGCACCTCTGTGATCTGGCTTTATAGACTGTTACACTGTCTCACCCAGCCCAACTTGTTCAGTCAGCAAGGACGACCACAGTCATGGTGCATAGATTTCTGATAAGCTTAAAGCCAGCTACTATGTAAGACATCACCAGGAGACTCCTGATATCAGAAAAACTGAGCCACTTTGATCATTTTTGTCTAAATATTGTTTATTTTTCTTTTGTTCTTTTTGTATTGTATTTAAAACTCCAGAACCAAAAAAAATGCTCGAAATCTTAATACCAAATTACTCACAACTTCTTTGACCCAAATTCTTATCTCTCTTAATCCTGTGCTTGTTAGTAAATTTGAAATATTGGCCAGGGAATCTGCAAAGTGAGAGCTTTACTTCGAAGTGTGTTATGTGTTCAGCTTGTTCTCTTTCTGGCTCAAGCACATTTTTGCATTGTCATTTATTAATAGTTGTAAGAATGTATTCTGTTTTTGGGCCAGTAGGTGTTATCCTTTCTCTCAGTACATAGTATTGTATACAGGCACATCTCAACAATGCTGAAGAAGTTTAGATATTCTGAGTTTTACTTTCTTTCATTTACTAATATTGTATCATAAATATTATTGTTCTAATACAGAGTTATTCACCCTAATACAAATAGTTACTGATGACTCTCAGTTTTTGAGTTTTCGTTCAGTTGCTTCTTAGTTTTGAGCATTTTTGGGAAAGATAGATTAAGAGTTCCCAGGATGCATCTCTCAGTTCTGAGTGGCATATATGTTACGGATGAGAACAAGTGAATAGATTTTTTTTAATTACAAATGTCTTTATATTTAACAGTACTTTTTGGAGTTAAAGGGGTTGTCTACTTTTAGCAAATAATTCATATTGTTTGTGTAATGAAAAGTTTCCAATATAGTTACCCAATAAATTCCTCATGGTTTTCTAGATATCTTCTTGCTGTCATTCCACGGGAATCCTCTTTGTTTATTCCATGAATATAAATATTGATCCCTGGTCATCGATAAACCCACATGGAAAACAAAGTTCTCATACGGAGTCCATATAAGGACTCTTTTTCCACACTGATTTATCTATGTTCTGCTTGGCTTATCCTGAGTTCTGGAATCAGTGTAGCAATTTGTTCTATGGAGTCGAGCACCTGACATTGTCATATGCTCTTCCATTTACATCTAAGGTGAGAGTCCCCTCAACATCTACTCCTTGAATTGTCAATTCTTTTTCTGTACTACATGAGGGTCTGCTCCCTTTCTTTGTGCTCTTCTCGTTTTTGGAGTAGTCTTGCCCTAACATTTAGCCTCTAAGACCAGACTTCTGTTCCATATCAATGCTCCTAGTCATGTCACACAGGAGCCCTCTGCTCTGATTACTCTCTGTGATACTAACGAGCCATGCACCTACGTGACATCACATGACCACAGACTAGTGTTTATCCACTAGAAAATACTGTAAGTTGGAAAATTGTATAATTTTTCATTAAACAAACTATATAGATTATTTGCTAAAAATTGACTACTTCTTGTCTCCTCATACAGTTTGGTCACTTGCCCACGAGCAAGTGCAGTCAGCGAAAAACACTCTATGTGCTGGAGGGATTTCCCAGACTGACGTTTGAATTGCAAGATTGAACTCAATATAATAGTCCAGTCCAGTGATAAGAGGTCTGGTCCTGGAAATCCCTCTGATTGCACTCGCTCATGGGCAAGTGGCCTAATTCACAATAATATGGAATAGACAAGGGCGGTTGATGTAGATGAATTCAGTGATGTAATAGAGTAGAATATCTTTTTACATAAAACACACTATAGAGAAGCACAGAAATGAGGGGAGCACCGTGGAAACAAAGTTCTAGGAATCTGTCAAATGGTTGCTATGCTGCTGAGGGATGAGGGGGGTGTTCTGTCTTCAGAGTAAGCTGACATTGTGTACTGAAAGTGAGGATTATATGAGAAAATCTACTGTAAAAATATAATAATCATATTGTCTTCATACTTCCCCCTAGAAAAAAGTCATAGTTAATTTTTAATGGCTAATATAGTGAGATTTTCTGCTGGATATTTACGCAGTGACATGTACAGTTTTCAAACATTGTGGAAAATCTTTCATCCTTACAAAATTTCTTCTTGCAGTATAATTCCTACAAATAAAATATATGAAATGTGTGTAAATAATTTATTTCATTTTGCATAATGTAATTACGTATCTTGTCAATTACAACCGAAGTGAGTTACAAAAAAGGAATTGTAGCCTCAACTAAGTAATAAGTAAAAATAACTTTCATAGTTTCTTTGTTTATATGGTTGAAAAAAAGATAGTAGTCCATCAAGTTCAACCAAGGAAAGGAAGGGATTCAGGGGAAATAATTCTATATAACATAATCATCAAAGGGCACATGTATACAATCATAAAGCATATAATTATTATGGACATATAATCATTACTTTGACCCTCACAGGTGTAAAAAGGCATATAGACCCTTCTTGAAGCTCTCTGCTGTCCCTGCTGTGACCAGCGCCTGAGGCAGGCTATTCCACAGATTGACAGTTCTCATAGTAAAAAGGCCCATCTCTGGTGATTAAACCTTGTTTTCTTCCGACACACAATAATGGAATAACTTTCCACTATATTTTTTGTATGGGCCATTCATATATTTATATAAATTAATCATGTCCCCTCGTAGTCGTCTCTTTTCCAGAAAAAATAAATCTAGTTGTAATTTTTGTGGCTCTCCGTTGTACCCTCTCCAGTTCCAGGGCATCCTTTTTATGTACTAGTGGCAGAACTTTCTGGATACTGATGCTTAGAATAGGTAGTTTAAGTGGGTGGCAGGGATTTCATTTAACTAGCCTATCCGCAGGACAGAAGTTCACATAATAGATGGATCCATGTGCCTTTTTTGAATCAAAGGTGTATAAGTCTTGGAATGCTTAATACTTGTTTTATTTTTTTTAAAACATTCTTTGTATCGCCATGTTCTGACCCCAGCAACTTTTACACTTTGGTATACGTAGCTGTTTATAGTGTTATTTTTATTTTTTTCGACCAATTGACATTTTAGGAAATGTACCTTTTAAATAGAGATGAGCGAACACTAAAATGCTCGGGTACTCGTTATTCGAGACGAACTTTTCCCGATGCTCGAGTGCTCGTCTCGAATAACGAACCCCATTGAAGTCAATGGGAGACTCGAGCATTTTTCAAGGGGACCAAGGCTCTGCACAGGGAAGCTTGGCCAAACACCTGGGAACCTCAGAAAAGGATGGAAACACCACGGAAATGGACAGGAAACAGCAGGGGCAGCATGCATGGATGCCTCTGAGGCTGCATAATCGCACCATTATGCCAAAATTATGGCCAACAGCATGGCCATGACAGAGTGACAGAATGAAGCTAGATAGCATCTAAAACATCCAATAATTGACCCTGACACTATAGGGGACGGCATGCAGAGGCAGCGGCAGCAGCGGCAGGCTAGAGAGTGGCATGGCGACATACCCTAAATGGACTCAGGCTTCAAACCAATGGGTGGCAGAGAGGAACCAAAGGAGGTGAGCAAGAAGCGCTCAAATAATATCGGTACATGATAAAAGTTTGCCAGTATATTTTGTGGATTACACAGCAGGGTGGCGACAAAGTTAACATGGAAGCCATGAAAACAACCCAAAATTCTGCCTGACACAGCTCGTTTGATAAGGGGACCATGTATGGAGGCAGTGAACTAGTAGTAGATTAAAGGTGCTGCAGTTAAAACTATGTTAGTTGGATCTTGGCATGGAGCTGGCGCTCCGCTGCCAGGCGAGCTTTCGCCAATCCAAGCCCCTGTCTCTAGGCTACTCCCCAAACAGCACTTCTAAGAACCTTTTGTATAAGATCAAGTGTAGTAGCGTTCTTATAAGTTTAGGATATGCCGGGTGAGGGGAATGTAAACAGATGTGCAAGAAGCGCTGAAATAATATCCCTAAATGGTAAAAGTTTGCAAGTATATTTTGGGGATTACACAGCAGGGTGGCGACAAAGTTAACAACTTTGATGTGGAATGCCCTGTAATAGCTCTTGGGCGGTGTGCCTTTTATCGCCTAGGCTCAGCAGTTTCAGCACCGCCTGCTGTCGCTTAGCGACGGCACTGCTGCTGTGCCTAGAGCTACCGACTGATGGCGCCATGCCCACGGATGGTAATTCGGAGGAGGAGGAGGTGGAGGAGGGGTGGGAGGAGGTATAGTAGGCCTTTGAGACCTGGACCGAGGTAGGCCCCGCAATTCTCTGCGTCGGCAGTATATGACCAGCCCCAGGGTCAGACTCGGTCCCAGCCTGCACCAAGTTAAGTGTAGTAGCGTTCTTATAAGTTTGGGATATGGCGGGTGAGGGGAATGTAAACAGATGCGCAAGAAGCGCATGATGCGCATGGAGCTGGCGTTCCGCTGCCAGGCGAGCTTTCGCCAATCCAAGCCCCTGTCTCTAGGCTACTCCCCAAACAGCACTTCTAAGAACCTTTTGTATAAGATCAAGTGTAGTAGCGTTCTTATAAGTTTAGGATATGCCGGGTGAGGGGAATGTAAACAGATGCGCAAGAAGCGCTGAAATAATATCCCTAAATGGTAAAAGTTTGCCAGTATATTTTGTGGATAACACAGCAGGGTGGCGACAAAGTTAACAACTTTGATGTGGAATCCATGAAAACAACCCAAATTTCTGCCTGACACACCTCGTTTGATAAAGGGACGATGTATGGAGGCAGCTATATGGACGACTTTTGGAGGTAGCAATGGAGACAACGTGTGGAGGCTGCTATGGAGACAATTTAATTTGGATAGTGCCTGTATGTGGCAGTCCCAAACATTTTTCAAACCAGAGGAGCAGGTAGGTGGCCCTCCAGTAAAATGGGATAGATTGAGTGCCTGTATGTGGCAGTCCCAAAAATGTTTCAAACCAGAGGAGCAGGTAGGTGGCCCTCCAGTAAAATGGAATAGATTGAGTGCCTGTATGTGGCAGTCCCAAAAATTGTTCAAACCAGAGGAGCAGGTAGGTGGCCCTGCAGTAAAATGGAATAGATTGAGTGCCTGTATGTGGCAGTCCCAAAAATTGTTCAAACCAGAGGAGCAGGTAGGTGGCCCTGCAGTAAAATGGAATAGATTGAGTGCCTGTATGTGGCAGTCCCAAAAATGTTTCAAACCAGAGGAGCAGGTAGGTGGCCCTCCAGTAAAATGGAATAGATTGAGTGCCTGTATGTGGCAGTCCCAAAAATTGTTCAAACCAGAGGAGCAGGTAGGTGGCCCTGCAGTAAAATGGAATAGATTGAGTGCCTGTATGTGGCAGTCCCAAAAATGTTTCAAACCAGAGGAGCAGGTAGGTGGCCCTCCAGTAAAATGGAATAGATTGAGTGCCTGTATGTGGCAGTCCCAAAAATTTTTTAAAACAGAGGACCGGGTAGGTGGCCCTCCAGAAAAATGGAATAGATTGAGTGCCTGTATGTGGCACTCACAAAAATTGTTTCAAACAGAGGACCGGGTAGGTGGCCCTCCAGAAAAATTAAATGCATGAAGTACTATAGCAAGAGCCAGTGGGCCCTGTCAAAAAATAGCCATTTTCCTCTGCTTTACTGTACAAAGAGGAGGAGAAGGAGGAAAATGAGGAGGAGGAGGAGGAGTGGATCAATTATTCAGGTTGAGCTTCCTTCACCTGGTGGAGATTGGAAATTCTGAGAAATCCAGCCTTTATTCATTTTAATAAGCGTCAGCCTGTCAGCGCTGTCAGTCGACAGGCGTGTACGCTTATCGGTGATGATGCCACCAGCTGCACTGAAAACCCGCTCGGACAAGACGCTAGCGGCAGGGCAGGCAAGAACCTCCAAGGCGTACAGCGCCAGTTCGTGCCACATGTCCAGCTTTGAAACCCAGTAGTTGTAGGGAGCTGTGTGATCATTTAGGACGATGGTATGGTCAGCTACGTACTCCCTCACCATCTTTCTGTAAAGATCAGCCCTACTCTGCCGAGACTGGGGACAGGTGACAGTGTCTTGCTGGGGTGACATAAAGCTGGCAAAAGCCTTGTAAAGCGTACCCTTGCCAGTGCTGGACAAGCTGCCTGCTCGCCTACTCTCCCTCGCTACTTGTTCCGCAGAACTACGCACTCTGCCGCTAGCGCTGTCAGAAGGGAAATACTGTTTCAGCTTGTGCACCAGGGCCTGCTGGTATTCATGCATTCTCACACTCCTTTCCTCTCCAGGGATGAGAGTGGGAAGATTTTGCTTGTACCGTGGGTCCAGGAGAGTGAACACCCAGTAATCGGTGCTGGAATAAATTCTTTGAACGCGAGGGTCACGGGATAGGCAGCCTAGCATGAAATCTGCCATATGCGCCAGAGTACCAACGCGTAAGAATTCACTCCCCTCACTGGCCTGACTGTCCATTTCCTCCTCCTCCAACTCCTCCAACTCCTCTTCTTCTGCCCATACACGCTGAACAGTGAAGGACTCAACAATGGTCCCCTCTTGTGTCTCGCCAACATTCTCCTCCTCTTCCTCCTCATCCTCCTCCACCTCCACCTCCTCCGATATGCGCTGAGAAACAGACCTCAGGGTGCTTTGGCTATCAACAAGGGAATATTCTTCCCCCGTCTCTTGTGACGAGCGCAAAGCTTCCGACTTCATGCTGACCAGAGAGTTTTTCAACAGGCCAAGCAGCGGGATGGTGAGGCTGATGATGGCGGCATCGCCACTGACCATCTGTGTTGACTCCTCAAAGTTACTCAGCACCTGACAGATATCAGACATCCACGTCCACTCCTCATTGTAGACTTGAGGAAGCTGACTGACCTGACTACCAGTTCTGGTGGAAGTTGACATCTGGCAGTCTACAATCGCTCTGCGCTGCTGGTAAACTCTGGAAAACATGGTCAGTGTTGAATTCCACCTCGTGGGCACGTCGCACAACAGTCGGTGAGCGGGCAGTTGGAGGCGGCGCTGCGCTGCCCTGAGAGTGGCAGCATCTGGGCTGGACTTCCTGAAATGCGCACAGATGCGGCGCACCTTCGTGAGCAAATCAGACAGATTGGGGTATGTCTTGAGGAAACGCTGCACTATCAGATTTAACACATGGGCCAGGCATGGCACATGTGTCAGTCTGCCGAGTTGCAGAGCCGCCACCAGGTTACGGCCGTTGTCACACACAACCATTCCCGGCTTGAGGTTCAGCGGTGCCAGCCACAGATCAGTCTGCGCCGTGATGCCCTGTAATAGCTCTTGGGCGGTGTGCCTTTTGTCGCCTAGGCTCAGCAGTTTGAGCACCGCCTGCTGTCGCTTAGCGACGGCACTGCTGCTGTGCCTAGAGCTACCGACTGATGGCGCCGTGCCCACGGATGGTAGTTCGGAGGAGGAGGTGGAGGAGGGGTGGGAGGAGGAGGAGGCATAGTAGGCCTGAAACACCTAGACCGAGGTAGGCCCCGCAATCCTCGGCGTCGGCAGTATATGAGCAGCCCCAGGGTCAGACTCGGTCCCAGCCTCCACCAAGTTAACCCAATGTGCCGTCAGCGATATATAGTGGCCCTGCCCGGCAGCACTCGTCCACGTGTCCGTGGTCAGGTGGACCTTGTCAGAAACGGCGTTGGTCAGGGCACGGATGATGTTGTCTGACACGTGCTGGTGCAGGGCTGGGACGGCACATCGGGAAAAGTAGTGGCGGCTGGGGACCGAATACCGAGGGGCGGCCGCCGCCATGAGGTTGCGAAAGGCCTCGGTCTCTACTAGCCTATAGGGCAGCATCTCCAGGCTAAGCAATCTGGAGATGTGCACATTAAGGGCTTGGGCGTGCGGGTGGGTTGCACTATATTTGCGTTTCCGCTCCAGCGTCTGGGGTATGGAGAGCTGAACGCTGGTGGATGCTGTGGAGGATCGTGGAGGCGACGATGGGGTTTTTGTGCCAGGGTCCTGGGCAGGGGGCTGACTAGCAGCTGACACAGGGGAAGGAGCAGTGGTGTGCACGGCCGGAGGTGAACGGGCTTGTTGCCACTGAGTGGGGTGCTTAGCATTCATATGCCTGCGCATACTGGTGGTAGTTAAGCTAGTAGTGGTGGAACCCCTGCTGAGCCTGGTTTGGCAAATGTTGCACACCACAGTCCGTCGGTCATCCGGTGTTTCCTTAAAGAACCTCCACACTTCTGAAGATCTAGCCCTCGCCGCAAGAGCCCTCACCACGGGAGCTTCACTAGTTGACAGTGGCGCTGATGCACCAGCTCTGGCCCTGCCTCTCCGTCTGGCCCCACCACTGCCTCTTCCAACCTGTTCAGGTCGAGGACTCTCCTCCGTCTCAGAAGCACTGTGTTCACCCGGCCTCTCAACCCAGCTTGGGTCTGTCACCTCATCATCCTCCGATCCCTCAGTCTGCTCCCCCCTCGGACTTCCTGCCCTGACAACAACTTCCCCACTGTCTGACAACCGTGTCTCCTCATCGTCGGACACCTCTTTACACACTTCCACTACGTCAAGAAGGTCATCATCACCCACAGACTGTGACTGGTGGAAAACCTGGGCATCGGAAAATTGCTCAGCAGCAACCGGACAAGTGGTTTGTGACTGTGGGAAGGGTCCAGAAAACAGTTCCTCAGAGTATGCCGGTTCAAATGCCAAATTTTCCTGGGAGGGGGCAGACTGGGGGGGAGGAGGCTGAGGTGCAGGAGCTGGAGGAGTGGGGATTTCGGTGACATGGGTGGACTGCGTGGAAGACTGACTGGTGGTGGACAAATTGCTCGAAGCATTGTCAGCAATCCACGACATCACCTGTTCGCACTGTTCTGGCCTCAACAGTGCTCTACCACGAGTCCCAGTAACTTCAGACATGAACCTAGGGAGTGTAGCTCTGCGGCGTTCCCCTGCTCCCTCATCAGCAGGTGGTGTCTCACCCCGCCCAGGACCACGGCCTCTGACCCCTGCAGTAGTTGGACGCCCACGTCCCCGCCCTCGTCCTCTACCCCTAGCCCTCGGGTTAAACATTTTTAAAATGAGAGTTATAACTTTTTTTTTTTTTTTACTTCTTTTTGTTTTTTTTGGTGTTTTTTTGTGTGTTTTTTTTTTTTTGTGTTTTTTGTTTTTTTTTGAGTTTTTAAAACCAAACAATCCTATCCTATTGCTATGGCTATTTTCTAGCCAAGTATCAAAGGAAGCACACTACTATGCCAGATGAGATGACACTGAGTTATTGCCTAATAGAAATCCAACCCCTACTGAATTTTGCCACTTCGGCCTTTGCTATGGATATGTGCGCCACTAAGCGCAGAACACAGCGGTCGCAAGTCTCACTACAAATTGCTCAGAATTGGCAAGTACATGCACTGCAGAAACTACAGCCACCAGCAGATCAACCAGAAATCAAATATATAGAACGCTACTGTAGGCTTCAAGAAGCTGTTTGTATTCTCCTATGGCTATTTTCTAGCCAAGTATCAAAGGAAGCACACTACTATGCCAGATGAGATGACACTGAGTTATTGCCTAATAGAAATCCAACCCCTACTGAATTTTGCCACTTCGGCCTTTGCTATGGATATGTGCGCCACTAAGCGCAGAACACAGCGGTCGCAAGTCTCACTACAAATTGCTCAGAATTGGCAAGTACATGCACTGCAGAAACTACAGCCACCAGCAGATCAACCAGAAATCAAATATATAGAACGCTACTGTAGGCTTCAAGAAGCTGTTTGTATTCTCCTATGGCTATTTTCTAGCCAAGTATCAAAGGAAGCACACTACTATGCCAGATGAGATGACACTGAGTTATTGCCTAATAGAAATCCAACCCCTACTGAATTTTGCCACTTCGGCCTTTGCTATGGATATGTGCGCCACTAAGCGCAGAACACAGCGGTCGCAAGTCTCACTACAAATTGCTCAGAATTGGCAAGTACATGCACTGCAGAAACTACAGCCACCAGCAGATCAACCAGAAATCAAATATATAGAACGCTACTGTAGGCTTCAAGAAGCTGTTTGTATTCTCCTATGGCTATTTTCTAGCCAAGTATCAAAGGAAGCACACTACTATGCCAGATGAGATGACACTGAGTTATTGCCTAATAGAAATCCAACCCCTACTGAATTTTGCCACTTCGGCCTTTGCTATGGATATGTGCGCCACTAAGCGCAGAACACAGCGGTCGCAAGTCTCACTACAAATTGCTCAGAATTGGCAAGTACATGCACTGCAGAAACTACAGCCACCAGCAGATCAACCAGAAATCAAATATATAGAACGCTACTGTAGGCTTCAAGAAGCTGTTTGTATTCTCCTATGGCTATTTTCTAGCCAAGTATCAAAGGAAGCACACTACTATGCCAGATGAGATGACACTGAGTTATTGCCTAATAGAAATCCAACCCCTACTGAATTTTGCCACTTCGGCCTTTGCTATGGATATGTGCGCCACTAAGCGCAGAACACAGCGGTCGCAAGTCTCACTACAAATTGCTCAGAATTGGCAAGTACATGCACTGCAGAAACTACAGCCACCAGCAGATCAACCAGAAATCAAATATATAGAACGCTACTGTAGGCTTCAAGAAGCTGTTTGTATTCTCCTATGGCTATTTTCTAGCCAAGTATCAAAGGAAGCACACTACTATGCCAGATGAGATGACACTGAGTTATTGCCTAATAGAAATCCAACCCCTACTGAATTTTCCCACTTCGGTCTTTGCTATGGATATGTGTGCCACTAAGAGCTAAACACAACGGTAGCAAGTCCCCCTGCTAATTCCTCACAAAATGGTAAAAGATGCAAATTAAAATAAAAAAAGTAGAACGTTATTGTAGCCCTAAGAAGGGCTGTTGGGTTCTTTGAGAATCACTCCTGCCTAACAGTAAGCTAATAGAACACCCTAACGCTTTCCCTGACCAGCAGCAGCTCTCTCCCTAGCGGCATCCAGAGACAGAATGATCCGAGCAGCGCGGCCAGCGGCTAGTCTATCCCAGGGTCACCTGATCTGGCCAGCCAACCACTGCTATCGACGTGTAAGGGTACCACGTCATGCTGGGTGGAGTGCAGAGTCTCCTGGCTTGTGATTGGCTCTGTTTCTGGCCGCCAAAAAGCAAAACGGCGGGAGCTGCCATTTTCTCGAGCGGGCGAAGTATTCGTCCGAGTAACGAGCAGTTTCGAGTACCCTAATGCTCGACCGAGCATCAAGCTCGGACGAGCATGTTCGCTCATCTCTACTTTTAAACCCTCATTGTTAATATTTTTAATGGAAGCAAAATGATTAAATAACAGCAAGTTGGGTGTTTTTTAAAATGTATATGTTTTCAGACTCGGAGACACCTAACTTTTTAGTTTTTTCTGTTCTTTTATTTTATATGTGTTCTAAGAACAGGAAGATAAAATATTTTTTTTTCATTTATTTACTTTATTTTTTTCAAGTCTCAGAGATTTCTGATCCAAACAGGATCTCATTGCTCATATAAAACGCTGCATTACTTTTTATTTCATTATGTAGAGATTTTGCTTCTTGTTGTGGCTTGTACACTAGATCCTTACTACGCTGATCGAGAGATGAAAGCACTGAACAGGAGACCCCTACACATCAAAAATCAACAGTAACTAAACCTGCTGTGATTCCTGTGTGTCTGAGCTGATTTTTATCTGTGGTATTTGGTGGCCACTGATGCCAGCTGGAAAATGTGCACAAAATAATAATTCGGTCTTAATTCTCAGTAAATGTTAGTGTTAGACTACATTCACACGAACGTATGGGGGACGTATAAACGGCTGACATATATACGGCGTACATACAGTTCTATGGGCTCACGGCCCTGTACGGGAGGTGTATGGTGCCGCACACGTGCCGCACCATACCGCTCCGGCCCGTAGCAAGATAGGACATGTCCTATCTTTCTACAGAATACGGTGCCGTGCTCGTTATATTCCTATGGAGAGGGGTGGGGGTGAGCAGCGCTCTTCCCTTGCTCCTGTCCGCAGCGCCGATGTATGCCCACCATACTACGGTATGGCGGCCATACATCATGTGAATGTAGCCCTATATAGTGATGCACAGAAATATTACACTGTACAAAGGTGTACACTATCTTCCCACATGATTGATTCATTTTATCTTTCAAAATTGTATATTAAGTTATATTTATTCCCTTTTTTTAAAGTTATCATTCGTCTCCATATATATATATATATATATATATGGAGGGAGTAACCCTTCCTAGACACTACACTTGGCTTCTATTGGCTTATCTTTATTTGGTTACACACACTCATACTTTTACATCTGTGCAGTGACACAATATGCTTAAACAGTAGATAATATAGACAACACTTCAGATGCTAGACCAGTCAGGGACTGGGGGCAGCTTCAGAGACTGGAGGGCTCAGCTCACTTAGGGCGGGTTATACTTTCTTCTGTGAACCTCAACCTGATCAGGTACTACTGTGACCTGTGGTTCTTCTTTTTGTTATCTGTCTCTGACTGTGTTTTGGTAAGTATCTTATAAGTACAAAAAAGATGTTTTAGAGCAAAGGTGAAACAAATGACAACCATATTAAACAAATACTTACAAAAGTTAGAAATAAATAATCTGCAAGCTAAAAGTTCTTCTCTATTTTTTCGATAAGCACAGGCAGAGGGTAGCACACAATTATATGAGGCGGCCTTTGTCAACTGTCTGTAGCAGCAGTTCAACCTTTCATAATTATTTTTGTTTCATATTTTTAGCTTTTTCACTTTTTCAATTTGTCCCGACAAATATATTCTTTGGTCTTGAGATAAAAACTATTCCATCCGCTATGATGTGGTGGATTTTATACTAAATTGGTTGAATAAGTTAATTTAACTTGATTTCATTAGTCAATGAAATATGAAGCAGCAGTAGAACATTTACATACACTGAACGTAAAAATTTAGGATATTTTGTACAACCAACTAAAACTATCACAATATAATATAAGAATTACACTCACCGGCCACTGTATTAGGTACACCATGCTAGTAACGGGTTGGACCCCCTTTTGCCTTCAGAACTGCTTCAATTCTTTGTGGCATAGATTCAACAAGGTGCTGGAAGCATTCCTCAGAGATTTTGGTCCATATTGACATGTTGGCATCACACAGTTGCCGCAGATTTGTCGGCTGCACATCCATGATGCGAATCTCCCGTTCCAACACATCCCAAAGATGCTCTATTGGATTGAGATCTGGTGACTGTGGAGGCCATTTGAGTACAGTGAACTCATTGTCATGTTCAGGAAACCAGTCTGAGATAATTCCAGCTTTATGACATGGCGCATTATCCTGCTGAAAGTAGCCATCAGATGTTGGGTACATTGTGGTCATAAAGGGATGGACAAGGTCAGCAACAATACTCAGGTAGGCTGTGGCATTGCAACGATGCTCAATTGGTACCAAGGGGCCCAAAGAGTGCCAAGAAAATATTCCCCACACCATGACACCACCACCACCAGCCTGAACCGTTGATACAAGGCAGGATGGATCCATGCTTTCATGTTGTTGACGCCAAATTCTGACCCTACCATCCGAATGTCGCAGCAGAAATCCAGACTCATCAGGCCAGGAAACGTTTTTCCAATCTCCTACTGTCCAATTTCGGTGAGCTTGTGCAAATTGTAGCCTCAGTTTCCTGTTCTTAGCTGAAAGGAGTGGCACCCGGTGTGGTCTTCTGCTGCTGTAGCCCATCTGTCTCAAAGTTCGACGTACTGTGCGTTCAGAGATGCTCTTCTGCCTACCTTGGTTGCAACGGGTGGCGATTTGAGTCACTGTTGCCTTTCTATCAGCTCGAACCGGTCTGCCCATTCTCCTCTGACCTCCGGCATCAACAATCATTTCCGCCCACAGAACTGCCGCTCACTGGATGTTTTTTCTTTTTCGGACCATTCTCTGTAAACCCTAGAGATGGTTGTGCGTGAAAATCCCAGTAGATCAGCAGTTTCTGAAATACTCAGACCAGCCCTTCTGGCACCAATAACCATGCCACATTCAAAGGCACTCAAATCACCTTTCTTCCCCATACTAATGCTCGGTTTGAACTGCAGGAGATTGTCTTGACCATGTCTACATGCCGCCATGTGATTGGCTGATTAGAAATTAAGTGTTAACGAGCAGTTGGACAGGTGTACCTAATAAAGTGGCCGGTGAGTGTATAAGCTTATATTTTAAGGACCCATTTGAATATGTGGCTGGTGAGTGTATATCACACATGTATTCACTCATAACACATGAATGAAGCCCCATATATCAATTTTAAGATTTACAACAAAGGTAATACGCAACATTAAAGTCTAAGTAATGTGGGCACAAACTGATGTTTTGTAACTGATTAGTAAGCTTTGTTCAGTTACTGTATCTATCAAATGAACTTGGTTTTATACAGTATTTATGTAGTAACCTTGGTTCTGGTTCTATGTCTATTTACTAAGTTTATTTCTTATACTTTATATATGTAGCTTGTGTTTAGGACTGTATGAATGAAGTAATCTCTGGTACTGTATCTGTGTACTAAGATTGGTCCTGGTAATGAACATCTTCTGTTTCTGTTACCATGTCTATAGTATGTAGGGGAATTGTGGTTGTTCTATATCTATGACGTAAGCTTGGTTGTAGTAATTTTGTTTTTAGCATGTTCTCTCTTTTTGCCGATCCCTTTTTTTGAAAAATTGACTTAAAGGGGTTGTCCCATTTCAGCAAATAACTGTTATTGTTTGTATAAAGAAAAGTTACACAATTTTACAATATACAATCTGTATCAATTCCTTACTGTTTTCTAGATCTCTGCTTGCTGACATTCTTTAGGAAGCTTCATTGTTTACTTCCAGTGGATAGAAATCTGACCATGGTCACACAGGTGCGTGGCTTGTTATAACCCACAACTCCGACTACTCTCTCATACTAAAAAGCTGTGCACCTGTGTGCCCATGGTCAGATTTCTGTTTACTGGAAATAAACAATGAAGATTTATATAGATTGACAGGAAGCAGAAATCTAGAAAACTGTGAGGAATTGATACAGAAAGTACATTGGAAAAAAGTATAATTTTTCATCATGCAAACAATAACATTAATTTGTCAAAATGAAAATGCCCTTTTAAGTGGTAAAAATGATGACACAAAAGGAATATACAATATAATTGAATGACATGTCGACATGTACTAATTCACAAATAAGCTACTGTTTTTATAAAGCCAGGACCAAACATAATCCTATATCTGCAGGTTTTTTTCTTTTGTATACTGTATCCATTATAATAACAGCACTTCACATTTTTCTTTAGATTAAATCCAAGTTTTCCTTTCTGTTTTCTTTTAATTTATTCATAATAATCTTCATTCCATATGCACAAGTGTAAGACTGTCTACACTTCTTATTATTCATATTTCAGCCAAATCTCACTGTATGTTGCTGTGACTCGGCTTGTCTGTACGGCTGCAAATCCAAAAAAATATAAAATGTATTTCTTTATCTGAAATGTTTCTAATATTTTTTCATGCAGCAGATCTGAATAAACTGGTTTTATTCTGCTGTATTCTGATCACAGTTATTAACCTAAAGTGGAAAGGTTAAGGTGACTAGTGTACTCTGAATGCTCCATTAGCTCATATGTGTAAGGTAAGCTCTAAATGTCCTATACACTATAAGACAATACTCCATTAATAAGAATTGTGAAGAATGTGATTTGGCAATTTAAAATCTATTACAAAAGATAAGTAGAAAAATTATCAGTATCCCACTTTCCCACTTAGCTTTACAGTCCATACAAAGGTATGAATTTTCATTCTTCTACATTATGCCGGTATATTCTGAATCCCATAGTGAGTAGTAATACATCATCCTGTTTCAACATCTGCTAGAGTTCCTATCGTTTTCTAATATACCCATATCCCTATAGCTTTCCCCACCTGTTATAGCACCAAATGCTCATTATAACATACGCCACTAGCACGCTATGCTGTCCTTTCTAGCAATCATTCAAGGTTAGTATAGAAACAATGATAACAATTGGAAAAAAAAACCTTGGAGCAAATTGGATCTATCTATCTATCTCCTATCTATCTATCTATCTATCTATCTATCTATCTATCTCATACCTATCTGTCTATCTATCTACAAAGGAAAAGTCCAGAGCAGCACAGTTTAGTGGTGGGTGCAATAGCCGTAAGATCCCTTGACCAGGGTCCCAATAGTAAGTTCAGGAAAAGGCAGCGCTCCAAAATCCGTAGTGAAGGCTTTAGGCAAAGTGGGGCCCTGGGCAATATTCAAAGTGGGGCCCCAAAATAAAACTATTTTATGAGCAGTCACAGTCTGTAAGAGGCTCCTTTAGCCCTGCATAATAATAACACTTTGTAGTGCACCCAGTAGTAGGTAAGTATCTGTAATATGGGGCTGTAGGAGAAATAGGAGATAGACAGATGATAGTTAGATTGATGATAGAAGATAAATATGAAAGATTATTTAGATTTACAGATGTATGATATATAGATTTGTAGATACATAAATACACTTACCGGCCACTTTATTAGGTACACCTGTCCAACTGCTCGTTAACACTTAATTTCTAATCAGCCAATCACATGGCGGCAACTCAGTGCATTTAGGCATGTAGACATGGTCAAGACAATCTCCTGCAGTTCAAACCGAGCATCACTATGGGGACGAAAGGTGATTTGAGTGCCTTTGAACGTGGCATGGTTGTTGGTGCCAGAAGGGCTGGTCTGAGTATTTCAGAAACTGCTGATCTACTGGGATTTTCACGCACAACCATCTCTAGGGTTTACAGAGAATGGTCCGAAAAAGAAAAAACATCCAGTGAGCGGCAGTTCTGTGGGCGGAAATGCCATGTTGATGCCAGAGGTCAGAGGAGAATGGGCAGACTGGTTCGAGCTGATAGAACAGTGACTCAAATCGCCACCCGTTACAACCAAGGTAGGCAGAAGAGCATCTCTGAACGCACAGTACATCGAACTTTGAGGCAGATGGGCTACAGCAGCAGAAGACCACACCGGGTGCCACTCCTTTCAGCTAAGAACAGGAAACTGAGGCTACAATTTGCACAAGTTCATCGAAATTGGACAGTAGAAGATTGGAAAAACGTTGCCTGGTCTGATGAGTCTCGATTTCTGCTGGGACATTCGGATGGTAGGGTCAGAATTTGGCGTCAACAACATGAAAGCATGGATCCATCCTGCCTTGTATCAATGGTTCAGGCTGGTGGTGGTGGTGTCATGGTGTGGGGAATATTTTCTTGGCACTCTTTGGGCCCCTTGGTACCAATTGAGCATCGTTGCAACGCCACAGCCTACCTGAGTATTGTTGCTGACCATGTCCATCCCTTTATGACCACAATGTTCCCAACATCTGATGGCTACTTTCAGCAGGATAATGCGCCATGTCATAAAGCTGGAATCATCTCAGACTGGTTTCTTCAACATGACAATGAGTTCACTGTACTCAAATGGCCTCCACAGTCACCAGATCTCAATCCAATAGAGCATCTTTGGGATGTGGTGGAACGGGAGATTCGCATCATGGATGTGCAGCCGACAAATCTGCGGCAACTGTGTGATGCCATCATGTCAATATGGACCAAAATCTCTGAGGAATGATTCCAGCACCTTGTTGAATCTATGCCACAAAGAATTGAGGCAGTTCTGAAGGCAAAAGGAGGTCCAACCTGCTACTAGAATGGTGTACCTAATAAAGTGGCCGGTGAGTGTATAAAGTAAATTACATATAGATAGCTAGATAGATATTAAAAAATAGATATAGTAGAAGAGAGATAGAAGATTGATTGATAGATGGATGGATAGATAGACAATAGATAAGAGATACAGTAGATACAGTAGATAGAT
Organism: Engystomops pustulosus; assembly: GCF_040894005.1. Taxonomy (NCBI): domain Eukaryota; kingdom Metazoa; phylum Chordata; class Amphibia; order Anura; family Leptodactylidae; genus Engystomops; species Engystomops pustulosus. Next base: position 44,929,490 of record NC_092411.1, on the reverse strand, counting down.
AGATAGAAGATATATATAAATAAATAGATAGACAAAAAGCTAGAAAGATACATGGTTAACTAGACAGATATATTGATAAGAATAATTATAGTTGATAGATAATTATACAGAACAATAGATAGAACTATAGATTTATAGACAAGAGGTAGTTAATAAGTATCTTCACCTGGACATTCAACCAAGAGATATTAAAGGAGCAATACATCCTCTACCCACAAAAGAGCACTTGCAGGGGGCCCCTTCAGGACAGGGGGGCCCTGGGCAAATGCCCAGTTTTCCATCCTCTTACGCCAACCCTGTTGAGTACCTGTGACATTAGAGCATCTGGACCATTGGGTGCCATCTGAAGCTATTTTATTTCCAAATTTTGGATTTAATCCAGAGACAACACCTGAATAAAAATGTGTAACTAAATACTTCAATAAATAACTTTATAATATTTCCTTCAAAAAGGGTGAAACAAAAAAAAATCATTGCTAAGGAAATCCCCTGCTATTTCTCATTTGCTAAGAGAACAAGTCCTTTGATCGCTGTAGAACACGCAGTATTATAGAAACATTAACATTTGTGCCTGATTAGCCAACCATAAAGGTGATTTTGAGCTATCCTCAGCAGTAGTCATTGCATCCATTATATTGAAAGGCATTATTAAAGTTATTTACTGTATTCATATAGAATCCAGAGAATATTCCGCAAGGAGAATTCTAATAAATATCATAAATTGTCATCATTAAAAACTTGAAATGAACAAAGCCACAATATAATTTATGTATAGATTTCTATATTTGGTGTGATTCAAATGGATTTTAAACACACACAAATATGTTTAATTACCTTTAACAAATATGTTTATTTTATTCCTTTTTCATCTGCCATTTCGTATTAAGATATTTTAGGGAGGAAAATCTGAATCTATATTTATTGAAAATAATTTCAAATTATATCATTAATAACAATGTGTAATAAAAATGAATAACAATTTGTTTCCACAAAACAACTCAATTTGTGCCATAAAAAGGCAAAAAAATCTAAAAGTTCTAAAACGTGTCTGTTATTATATAATAAAGGGCTTTAATATTAGTATTTCTAATATAAAGAAGTAAAACAGACCCTTTAAAATTTCCTGGATTTCTAGATTGGTTACCAATAAAGGCATTTTGGTGTTTCAAATAGACAAGCAAAATTGCAGAAAGAATGCGGTGGAATCAGGGCAGATACTGAGGCGGAAAATAAATTAGCTCCCCCCCCCATTAAAAATCATAAGAAAGAAGTTTAAGAGGCCAACTCTTATGAGATCTTTTACAATTAGGCAGTAAATATGGTTGCAGATATTCCCTTCTCCCTCTGTGCTGGCCTGGTCCGTCCATCAGGAAAGAAGTCTTGTGGCTGTACTGTCTATCCTGGGTCCTTTTCCTAAAAGGGGTAAAACAATTACTTGTTCACGATCCTTTTTAAAATCCTTACCGCAGGTTTATTTAGTCTTCAATTGTTTATCCTCTACAAGCAAATTCACATCTAGGATGTTATTGTTACATTTCCCAAACGTTGCTGTAAAATTAATAGGAATCACATTATTGTATTTGATTTAAACAAATTTAAAGAACTCCCTCCCCCCCCCCCCCCGACCAGACAATAAAGACGTCATCTAAGTATCTAATCTATAGCTGTATATTGGGTAAAATTGACTATCAACATAATACATATAATAAGACCCAAATTTCACTAGAAATAAGTTAATAAACCTTATGGCCACCACAGGGGTCCTCATTTCAGTATTCGTGGTCTGTCTATACCCCTGAATTTTCAATGTACAGTAAATGTGTTTTGCGAATCAAAGAGCAAAACTTAAAAAAAAACTTAAAACATTACATGCAAAAGCCATGTATACTAATCAAGGTAGAATATTGTGTACAACCTCCCACCATGATTAATACATGGATAAAAGCTGTCAACATCATTGGAAAAAAGTCTGAAACATTTCTACAATTGAAACAATATTGAAAATTTTTTTAGCAATACTTTTTTGACTTTTTAAAATTTTGTTATACCAACATGATATATCTATTTGGGTTCAATGATAAAAATCAAGTTTATGACTATTTTATACAATGCTGTGTTGACCATTTCTGTAAAAATGTGTTAATGATATAGCCATCCCCAAGCAAACTGGTGAATGATTCTAGTCCTTTAGTTTTGGGAATGACTTTTAATTCATATGAATTTCGGGGCTGCTCCTGCGCTCTGGGAGCTATCCAGTCATTCAAGATCAATGAGGGGTATTATTGGGTTGTGAAAACATAAAAATGTGGGTTCTCCTGTCTCACTAATGCCAGCCTGATTCTGCTTTTTTTAAAAATATTTGATCCCCTAAAATTAACAATTTTACAAAATAAATTTCCTGGTAATTACTATGAAACACTGTATCCAAATTAGCCCACAGCATACACGGGTTTCTTAAAATAAAAGATTCTCATGACCCACTGCTGGCAGGCGTATGAATCACACCCAGCTTACCTTCCTCTCTGACAAGCTGGGTTGCTGGCAATTAGGTTTAGAGCTGTTTAATTTGTGGTGGGCATTTCCCTAGGTCTGCATATAATTCTGCCTTTCAGGTGCCTCAGGGTTTATTATAATGAATCAGAGGTCTGGCTGGGAACCTGCATTGGGGAACTTTGGCTGACACCCTGCTTTGCTTGGACTCCCATATCTTGCCAAGTGTGCCTTGCTTGGACTCTTGTATCCTGCCAAGCGTGACTTGATTGGACTCCTTCTATCATGCTATCAGATCACTATGTCACTGTGATGTGAGCACATGTTGTCTCACCGCACCAACACATATCCTATATTTTGCCATGTTATGGCGGCTGCCCTCTGCTGCTCTATAGAGCGGAGAGGGATGAACAGCACTCATCTCTCTTCCTTTCCAGTGCATTGACATTTGAATGTACCCTTAGGGCTTATTCACACAAACACAATGGGGACCGATATGCTGCCGCACCATTTGTGGCCGCTTATCAGTCCCCATTGATGTCCATGGTGCCCAGGCAATGTGCAGTGAGCATACGCTATCTCACTGCACTGTGACCGTGTAACAGTGCCGGACCTGTGCTGCTCTATGGAGAGGGGACATGCGAGCAGCACTCATCCCTTCTCCTCTCCAGTGCAATGAGGTGCTTTGGCCCTCCTTAGCTGCAACTGCAGCTGTATTCTGGCTGAGAATACAGGCTGTATGTAGCCCAGCACTCTGTAAAAAATACAGTGGGCTGGCAAATGATTTCACTAGCTTTGCCAACCCCAAACTTGGTCACCTGACTCACTCAGACTCCATTTTCTCTCAATTGATGAGGTCAGACTAGCTATTTTTAGCTATGGTTTTCTTGTGATACGGATGATCTTCTCCTGGATTGGGTCAATCTTCAGTAGCTTAGAAAGATTTACTTTAGGCTGGAAGAGGAATGGAAGGGACCACATGGTATTGGGTTCGTCCTATTATCACCAAATGGCCAAGGAAGAGTCGCATCAGGAAACCTGTATGCTGACCTGCAGTGGCTATGGCAGATGGATACTATCAGGAGGCATTAGATTGGTTCAGTTTAGTTTTTTTTAAATTTATTATTTTGGTTAGTTAGTGTAGGGACTTTGATGTGGGTTCCGAGCTTAACACTTTTCTGACCCTTTATTTGGATATTTTTGACCAAAAAAGTCAAAGAAGTTAACAAACTGCTCATTAAGGATTGTCTTCCTCCTGCAAATAACATTTTGAAAAAATTATTTGTGTGTTTGTTTCTGTTTTTTTTATTCAACACCTACGATCAACCCTATTAACCTCAGGGTAGGACTATAGTCTGGACAGAATTAAACAAAACCATAACCCTCCCCTAGGGCTAAACATGACTGCACTTTTTTGTACAGTTATGCTGGTTTCTATTAAACCTATGGTAAGGCTATGGTCTGGGCAGAATTAAGCAAACCATAACTAGGTTTAACCACTGTCTGTGTTGTACCCGGACCGTTATGGTTAGGGGACAACACTGACTTTATTGCAGGATATAATTATTGAAAACAATAAACCTTCTTTGCCCTTTGCCTTTTTTAAAAAAAAAAAAGACAAAAACAACTTTTTGCAACTTTAAAACTATGTATTGTAGAAATAACAATTATAACCAACAAAAATATTTCCAGAGAAAATAAAATGTAAAGGTTCATCAGATCTCCACTAAATGGACCAGAGCAGAATCCCTGGCTGTGGCTGGACACATGAGATTAATAGACATTCTCATAATCATATGTGCTCGGCCATGGAGGTGGATCAGATGGAGCATTGTGGAGCACATGTTTTGGCACATATCCTGTATATTCTACCCAGAGCTGCTTGGCAGGTCATTTTAATCTCCAGCAAGAAACCCTTAATGACCAGGCCATGTTGCTGTTTTTGCATTTTTATTTCTCACTCCCCACCTTCTAAAATCCAAAACTTTTTATTTTTCCATGTAAGGAGCTAAGTGAGGGCTTGTTTTGTGTTTAACAAATTGCACTTCATAGTGACCGTATTTAAAAAAAAAAAAATCCAAAGGAAAAAAAATCTAAATGCATTGAAATGGGTGAAAAATGCATTTGGGTGGGTGCAATCACAGGGATACCAAATGTATATAGGTTTTTTATGTTTTCAACATTTACAAAAATGTAAACCTCCTGCACAAAAGAAAATTCTTACTTTTGCCACCTTCTGGCGCTAATAACTTCTTCATACTTCGGGTACAGAGCTGTCTGGGGTGTTATTTATGCAACTTTTGAGGACTGTACAACCTTTTATTTAATTTTCTATGTTTTTCAAAATGACAAAAAAGTGGCATTTTCTACTTTGGGGCGCTAATTTTCATTATGGGTTGAATAAACAATGTAAATAACCGTTATCGTATTTTGATAGAACTGACATTTTGGGATGCAGTGATATCTAAAATGTTTAGGGAAAGAGGGGTGATTAGAATGTTTTTATTTTTACTATTTTTCTGTCCCCCTAGGGTACTTTAACCCTAGGTTGTCTGATTTATCCTATGGAGATTTATCCCATGGGGATTTACCACATCATTTATTACAATGAGCAAATCAGAGGGCACCGATCAATTGCCCTGACAGCCTAAAGTCAGAAACTATACAGGATCGTAAACTGAAGTATGAAAAAGTTATCTGCCTCAGAAATTGTCAAAATGACAATTTTTATTGTACATTACATTTAAATTTTTAAAAATTAGCACACACTGCTATTTGCTGACACTCTTTGCACTACTGAGATCACTGTCTGCAGAGGTCACATGGTGTGATCTCCACGTGATCTTAATGATCTTTTTTTGCTAGGCATCATTGTACTGAGAGAGCATAGAAATTGTTATCTGTACATTTACCATTGATTCTACAGTTAGCTCTCTAAATGATTAGTATATGTGTCTTAAAAAGGACAAATATGTGTCTTAAAACTGGAAAAAAGAGGATGCATCAGGCCATGCAGCCATTTATATATTTTTATTTCTCTGCATTCAGACCACAGAATGTTTAAAAAGCACTTATGATGCAGAGTACTTTACCTATAACATTTTATGTTTAGTTGATATGTTTAAAAATGCAGGTAACAACTTGCAACAACTGCAAAAGTAAGCAGTACAGAAAGACAAACGAAAGGACAAAAAACAACAAGGCAAGTCCAAAAACAGAGTAAAAACAAAGATGGTGGCGAGGTACAATATTATTATTCAGAAAAGTAGTCAAGGCACAGGCAAAAAAGTCAGCATCACACCAGAATATCTAAGAAAATTGCAAGAAAACCAATTAAATTCAGGCAATGTATATTAAACTAGCAGGGATACTGCAGCCAAACTGAATTGGATATCTATCACTCCAACTGACTCCAGAGCCATACCATACCCCCAGGTCATAGAGGCTACTGAAATCTTACTCAAGCGGCCTCCCATAGAACATCATATTCGGGTGTGTTTCCAAACCAGTAGGTCTGATCCTCAGAACCTTGCTCTAGCAAGAACCAGAGGTGCAGAATGAGGCAATTCAGAGAGTTCTGACAGGTACAGTATGTTGGATTTAAATTAAAATTACTGTTTTCTTTTTATGTGTTTAAAACTTTTTATTAAAGATATTTATTTTATCAGTCTTACATATTTTACAATTTCCACCTACTGATGCCCTTTTGTTAGTTGCATTTGTTTTAGCTTAGTGTCCTATTTTTTACATTTGGAATACACCAAGGTTATTTCTTAGTTTGCTTTGTGTTTCAACAATCAAGATTGATTCGTTGGTGAGTTTTCTTTTATTTAAGGTTGTTACAGTTGAAAAAAGTTTTTTTTACACCTCTGCTTAGTGCTTCTATGCCCGTGCAGAACATGTCACATAAACAAAGAATGGGGAATAAGTTTGTGTTCAGTAATAGTGTTTACATCTCTAACTTTTGTTAGATTCTTTTATGGTTTTAGAATTCAAAATAATCTTTTCTTTATTAAATGATTGTTACATTAGGATAATTTGCTCTTGAAAATAACAGAAATTGAGATTTTGTGTTGTAGCATTAACTCTACATCTGATTCAACCCATGTAATTGATTTATTGTCCACTGGGATGTTTGCTTATTTTAAAGTAAAAGATGAGAGCTTTACCATTGGGGGTTTCTACCATTTTCTATCCCAGTGGTGCTTAATACTTTTTAGAGCTTTAAAAAGCTTGCAGCAAATTCTGTTTGCATTGAACCAGGGTTAAGACAGGAGCAGTGACTTGTCTTGTTTATCTCAAAATTGGTGCCAAAGGCATTGTAAGAAACCTAGATTTCAACAAGTAAAAACAAATTTTGTTTACATTGTTCACTGGTTCTTTGCAAAGTTTTGTTTCTTTTGCTGTACATAAAATGGAAGGAAATCTGTAATATGACTGAAACAGTAAACAGTAGTCTTGCCCTAGTAGCCAGTAGTCATACCCCAGTAGCCATAGTCATGTCCCTAGAAGCCTGTAGTCATGCCCCTAAAAGCTAGTAGTCATGTCCCTAGTAGTCATGCCATTAATAGACATGCCTCAGGTAGTATTAGAGCAGATTTAAAAAAATTAAAAAGTTTACACTTGCCTGTCTTTTCTGGTGCTTCCGCCACTTTCACAATGACATCATTGCGTATGTTTGGTCAGATATATCACAGGTCAGAGGCCTATTCAAGCTTCCCCATGTGCTAATTTGATTTAAGTGCAGCAATAGCATTAGCCCACAGACATAGAGTGTGGGTGTTAGTGGTGGGTGTTTGTTGCACTGTGCAGCAGACACCCAGTAGTAATGGAGGATCTCAGCAATGCATATATTTCAAATTTTCAAATCTAGAGAGTTTTTCAAACTATATACTCTATTTGTAATTTATACTTCATTTTGAGGTCTTCCTAGATTACTTTACCACTCTGGGGTCAGATCACTGCAGCATATTTGTATGGAAACCTCATATTTTTTCTACAAGTTGCCCCATGTCTCCCAAGTCAAAAACTGATTTTTCTCCCTAATTATTAATTATGCTATCAATATACAGGAGTATTACCATCACTCATAAAAGGAGATGTCATCAATGTTTAATTAATGAAACTCATCTGTAACAGAACTGGCACCTCTTGAAACATTTTTGTCAAGAGCTTCGGTACAATAGGCCACCACCTGTACAAGGGTTGGTTAGATGCTATATAGATTCTTACAAGTAACTCCTTAAAGATGTATGATCAAAGAATGTAAAATTGAGTCTCCTCTCAGCATAACATTGGGCAAGTGTCATGGCTCAGCAAGCACAAGTTAATATATGCATCTTCACTTTAAACTATTGTTTAATTCATTACGTTTCAGTTAAAGATCTCTGGGCTCAATATGAAAATTGCATTAGATATGCAGTAATTAACTTTTCTGAAAAATAGATCTTAATTATAATTAGTGTACCTATTGAGATGCACTTGGTAAAAGCGTAGTATTCTATATGTACCATTCTATATAATCAAATATATTATAAGTTCTTCAGCAGAAAATACGAGAAAAGGCTGAGTGCTTGGAGTTATACATGAATACCCGGGAGATTGGGTGACTATATGAAATCATAGCACTGGCACCCACTTATTAGACCCTACAATTATAAAAAAAATAGGCTATTAATGATTGCATCCTAGTATTATAAAGATATATAGTTGATTATAACTATTTGAATCACTGTGATCTAGAAACTGAAATATTCTTAAGAAACTATCACCAACATCTATGTACTCTAGAGTTATTTAATGCTTCTCATCACTTGTCATAATGCATATTTCACAGTAAGAAACTGCTACAATATAAAAATTTCATACATTTTAATTTAAAATCTGTTTTGTTTTAATAATTTTAATAATTTTTAATAACCCTGAGGAGGAAATACTTAACATTACAAAAGACTCATTGCTTCAGGCATCAAGTAATTTTCTTATGGGACAAAAAACAATATTTATAAACAAAAGTAAATCTCATCGAGATCCATGTGTATTTCTGTTTCCTTTGGTATTGCAGCTCAACCCCTTTAACTTGGATGGGACTGAGCTACACTCAGGCCATGTGGTGAATATACTGCACGTGCTATCTCTAAATTGTAAAAATGGAAGCCACACAACCATTAGGGCTCATGAGAGAAGTAGGTTTTGGAGCATTGTATATCTAACATTTCTTATCTGCAGCTATAACATAGATGATCCATTTTTTAAGCCCAGAAAACCCTTTATTCGTTGGAGGCTTGAAAAGGTGTTTGTCTGTGTGAAACGGCTCCTTCCCTTACTGCAGTTGGTAAACTTCTGCCATGTTTTATCGCTGAATAAACTTCACAGTCATTGTTGGTGAATGCTTTCTTCTTTAATGGATATTGTTCATCATTGTTTATATCTGAGCACCCATACTGCTCAGATAACTTTTCAGGTCGTGCTGGTATTGTTTCTTTTCTATTGTAGTAAAGGTTGAATAGACCAAACAAAGTGGTAGATTTTTCAAAGGGAACTTTTTTTTTCACAAATACAGCTAGTGACAGGCTCCCATAGAACTAAATGACACCCTAGTTTAAGCTAAAAATTGTTTCTCTCACATCTCCATAAAATCAACTTGTTGTAATTACTGGCATCAGAGGTGGCGTGTCCACCTCGGCCGGCCCCTCCCATCTTCTCCTCCCCACGCCATATACTTTATAACTTACCATTCAAGTACTTCATGTCATGTGACCAGGGTGATTTCATCTAAGTTTCTTTACCCTGTAACATTTGCCTCATGTATTTATATGATCACATGAAATCACAGCAGCCTCCATGGACTCCTTCCCTTGCCTCCTTGGAGGGATGCTGTGATTTCTTCTGATCAGATGCATACATGAGGTAGATGTTAATGTTACTGGGTAAAGCCTATGTTACTGGGTAAAGGACCTTAGATGATATCACCCTGGTCACATGACAGGAAGCGCTCCATCATGTAAAAGAAGTCTCTCTCAACGTTCAAGTACTGTGTAAAACATCTGACACAGCATTTTCTACCATTAATAATAAGTAAATAGAGCTGTAGTTGAATATTGGCAGATGGTCCCTAAGTACTAATGCAATATATCTGGGGCATGCCCTAGCAGTGAGACCTTTTAATCAGGAACAAGGAGGCAGAGCAATGCAAGTTAAATGTTATACTCCATTAATATCATTGGACTCACCTCAGGTGAGTTGCATATAAGTTTACAAACTGATTTTTTTTTACATTGCAGCCATGGAAAGGGATAAGGGCAATGGTTTTTAATCATAATTTTTTATAAAGTATTTATTTTGGGTGGGCTAATTTAAATGGCAGGGTCCCTTTAATTTTGGGAATTATAAAGACTCTCTAGAGAGCCTCTGCCATTTAAGGCCACCTCTGCAGGCGTGTGGAGACTTCTATCCATTGATGCTCCACTGGGGGATTTAGTTTTTCCAGGATGGGAGAAGGAAAACATTGCTTATTGACTACCTTGTAAGGCAGCCCTCTTAACAACAAGCATGACTTGGAAAGCCTGTTGACATGGTGCGGGATTAAAACCAAAACAATTTATCTATTCCAAAAAGAACAGATTCTCAACTGCAGACAATGCTATCTCTATGGTTTTGCATCTTGTCAGTATAGTGTACGGAACTGGTTTAGGTGGGTGAGAGGTTTGCAAAAGACATATCTGCATATTTCCCAAAATCCCCCAGGAGACTTCCAAATAGTAGTCTCAAGCCACTCACGCTTAGTTAGTTCCCTACACTGTACTGGCAAAGACATTGAAACAGTGCTGTCTACAGCTGAGAATCTATTTTTTTTGGATAGATATACAGGTTTGGCTTTAACTCCGCACCAGGTCATTAAGGTTTTCTGAAAGTCATGCTTGATGTTAAGGGGGCTGCCTTACAAGGTCGTCAAAAGGCAATGTTTTCCTTCTCCTACCATGGAACATGGATTTTTAGATTTTTTAAGACTGCTCCTCTTGATTATCCCTGGGATTGCAAGTCTCTAACTCCCATTATCTGGCAGAAGGGTAGATAAATATTTTTTACTAATTCCAAATATTGCTCATTTTTACTTTGTACTTAGTGCCATTTCCCTGCAGCTTACAGAATGTCCATTCCTGAGAATCATACAAGTGACAGATTTATACTCATGTGGCTCTAAGAAGACTTTTGTGGACATCTTCATGTTATTACTCTTAGTGCATTAAATTAAGCATTTTCAATGAAAACTCAAGCTTTTATTTTTCAAATAAATTGTAAAATGAATAGAAAATATGGTCCAGACATTGACAAGTTTTGAAATATTTTTTTTTTTATTTGAAATAATAATTTTCTCTTTCAAACTTTGCTTTCATCAAAGAATGCTCCCTTTGCTACAACGACAGCACTGCAGACCTTTGGCATTCCAGCTGTTCATTTGCTGAGGTAATATGAAGAAATTTAACCCCATGGTTTCAGAATCCCCTCCAACAAGTTGGATTGCCTTGATGGGCACTTTTTGAGTATCACACAGTTAAACTGCTTCCACAACAGCTCAATGGGGTTCAGATCTGGTGACTTAGTTCATGCATAATTTGAGGCGTGCTTTAGGTCATTAAAATTAGCTTCAATCAAACGCTGTCTACAGGGTATGGCATGGTGTTGCAAAATGGAATAATAGCCTTCCTTATTCAAAATCCCTTTGACCTTTTGCAAATCTACCAGTTTACCAGCACCAAAGCAAGACCATCACATTACCTCCACCATGCTTAACAGATGACTTCAGGCACTCTTCTAGCATCTTTTCAGTTGTTCTGCGTCCCACAAATGTTCTTCTATGTAATCCAAACACCTCAAATTTAGACTCTTCTGTTCATAACACTTTTATCCAATCTTCCTCTGTTCAATGTCTCTGTTCCTTTACCCATATTAATCTTTTCTTTATATTAGCCACTCTCAGATATGGCTTTTCCTTTACCACTCTGGGAAGAAGGCCAGCATCCTGGAGTCCCACCTTGACTGTAGAGGTTGACAATGGCATTTGGGGGATACAATTTAACTGGTGAAGGACCGGGCCCTTTCCTGTTTTTTCATTTCCATTTTTCACTCCCCACCTTCAAAAATCTATAACTTTTTATTTTTACACGTAAAGAGCTGTGTGATGGCTTGTTTTCTGCGTAACAAATTGCACTTCATAATGGTGGCATTGAATATTCCCTGCCGCGTACTGGGAAGTGGGAAAAAAATTCCAAATGCTGTGAAAACAGTGAAAAAACGCATTTGAGCCGTTTTCTTGTGGGCTTGGATTTTACGGCTTTCACTTCACGCCCCAAATGACACATCTACTTTATACTTTGGGTCAATACAATTACGCAGATACCAAATTTGTATAGGTTTTATAATGTTTTCATACATTTACAAAAATGAAAACTTGAAATTTTTTATTTTTTATTTTATTTTTTATTTAGCCGTTTTCTTGCGCTAATAACTTTTTCATACTTTAGTGTACGGAGCTGTGGGTAGTGTCATTTGTTGCGACTTTTGATAATGTTTTCAATGATATTATTTTTAGGACTTTACGAACTTTTGATCACTTTTTATATAATTTTTTTAAAAAAGTGCCATTTTTGACTTAGGGCGCCATTTTCCGTTACGGGGTTAAACGCAGTGAAAAACCCTTAATATATTTTGATAGATCAGGCATTTTCAGATGAGGGGATCCTATTGTGTTTATGATTTTTACTGTTTATTTAGATTTATATCAGTTCTAGGGAAAGGGGGGGGGTAACTTGAATTTTTTTTTTAAACTTTTTTTTCATTTTTACTATTTTTCAGACTCCCTAGGGTACTTTAACCCTCATTCATTACAATTTTCCCATAGCACATTGTAATGAATTGGTTAAAACGAAGTAGCCTGGGGTCTTCGGAAAACACCGCGACGGATCGCCGCTCCCTGATGACGTCACGGGTAGAGACGATCCTCAGAAAGATGGCGCCACCCATATGTCGCCATCTTTCTGAAGCCGCCGGCAGCTTTGCCGGCAGCGATCAGCAAGAGAGCATGCGCGATCGGTGCTGGCACCGATCACGAGTGTTAACGGTAAGCCTTTGCTGCAATATGCAGCAAAGACTTACCCGCTATGAGGAGGGCTCAGCCCGTGAGCCCTCTCCATGCACCAGCACCCAACTGGCGCTGTGAATACACGGCGGGCGGTCGTGAACCGTTTAATGAAGCTGCCAGTTGAGGACCTGTGAGGCATCGGTTTCTAAAACTAAAGACTCAAATTTAGTTGTATTTTTGCTCAGTTGTGGTTATAGCCTGTGTATGCTTTTCTGTGAGGAGAGTAGTAGGAAATCTTCAGTTTCTAGGAAATTTGTTGTATGGAATGGCCTTCATTTCTAAGAACAAGTATAGATTGTTAAGGTTCACATGAAATTTCTTTTTTCTAGCTATTGTGAGAGTTTCATAGAACAAACACATGTGATGCTCCAGATTATTATCAACTCAAAGGAAGGTCAGTTTTATAACTTCTCTAATCAGCCAAACTGTTTTCAGCTATGCTAGCATACCTGAACAAGGGTTTTCAATGGTTTTCTAAACATCCATTAGCCTTCTTACACAGTTATCAAAAATAATGTACCATTAAACCACTGGAGTAGTCGGTGTTGGAAATACACATATGTAGTTATTGCATTGAAAACCATATGTTTGCAGCTAGAATAGTCACTTACCACATTGATAATGCATGGAGTTTATTTATGATTCTTTTAATGTTAGCTTCATTGAAAGAAAATGTGCTTTTTCTTTCAAAAATAAGGACATTTCTTAACGATCCCAAACTTTTGAGCTGTAGTGTATAATTGTCAAAGGATATATGATGTTTTTGATTATATGATAGTGAGAGATGAAGAGGTAATGGGTATATGATTTGTAGGGATCAGTTATCCATACCAACACATTAGGAATGCAGTACCATATCTTCAATTTGTGTGGGGTAAATTAGAATAATGTTACTGAAATTACAATCATATTCTGCAAGAAGAAAAACACTAAATAATACAGATTGTTGCTATTCTGTATAAAAATATAAAAAGTTGTACATGAGAAGTTACATTAGCTCGCTAATTGCAGTATTACATTTCACCATATATTTCTAATTATCTTGATTCAGACAAGAGATGACTGGCTTCAAATGTTCCCTTCTCTGCTGTAAGGTTAATAATTACATGAATCCTGTTAAGTTTTAATATTTCTACAGTCCAATTCCTTTATAAGTTTTACTTTGAGTTAGAAAATATACTAGCGCAAGAGTTTGCACGATAATAGGCATCGTTGGGGTATGTTGCTAAATCACAGCTTGGACTCATCGTGGTCATGCTGGTCATCATTGTCATAGCAGAACCTTACTGGACAGTAGGAGTTTTCTTCCAAGGTCACTCTACTTTATGATGTAATTTGCCTCATGTGACCAAGGTAGCTAATGACTTGTTTTGGCAGTGACATCATTATCTGTGGTCAGTGATGGACTGGCATGGTCATCTGAAATAGATCCACCCTTCTGGTTAAAGTCCAGATTTCGAGACCAAACCTGCATAGACCCAAAAATTGTGGTTTGGGTATGTTCATCCCTAGCCATATTCTGTTAAATATCACACACAATGTATAGGGCAATATAAAGAGGAAACAAGAAACTTTTTGCATTATGTATATGGAGTTTTCTTTTTTTTTTACTTTTTATTTTTCAACCCATTTTGGTAAGGTGTCATTTGGGATTACATGGGATAAGCCTCAGCCAATTAGTGGCCTCCAATTGTATTGCACTATATTTTATACATGATCAGACCCCCTAGAGTTAAAGTGCCATGGGGGGGGGGGGCTTAAATAATAGAAAAAATAAATGAAAAGTTTAAAAAATATTTTTTAAAAGGTGATCAAGAGGTTGTACAATTCTGTACATGCTCTGTATATTGAACTATGAAAATATTATTGGAGTAAGAATATGGCAAAACTAACAAAAAACATTTCTGACCAATTTTTGGGGAAATTAAAACATAATAAAACCTATATAAATCTCTGTGATCACACAGACCTAATAAATTAAGCAGAGGTTTTATTGGGATTGCACAGGAAAATATGTAAAAACAATGCATGTAGCACTAGGGCGCAATTTTGTTCTTTTGGCAATTCTATCACATCTGAAATTTTTTTCCAGTTTTCCTGTACAATAAACAAAATATAAAATGGTACCACTAGAAAGTGCAAATGAAAAAAAGGTATTTCTTTTGGAAAGAGGGGAGTTAAAAGCGGGAACTCAAAAATAGAAAAGAGGTTGTTAAGGGCTAATTTCAAGACACATATTTGAACATTTCAAGCCAAGGAGAAAAGAAAGGTAGTACACTACTGTAGTAGATGCATTGGTAAGCTTTTTTGGTAAGATTATAAGGGTGGGGATGAATTTAAAAAAGGAGAAATTAAGAAATTCTCCTTATTTTGTAAAAAAACAGGCATAAGGTTCTCTTTTGTAGAGTTCCATATTCCAGCAACCTGTGTTTGTTTACACAGCTGTAATCAGTGAGGATGAAGAAAGAGGAAGTAAAGCCATTACAAAGGGGTACTTTACAGTCTTTTTAAAAAATTTAACAGAATTTATGATGAGGCATATTAGGAAAATGTACATAACACTCCCACCCACACAGTATTAAAAATTATTTGAAATAACAATTGCTCTTTAATTATTGTTATGTTTCTAAAGAGGTTTTATGGGCTCTCTTTAAAACCTTTGGGACGAACTATAAGTGGCCTTAGTAGTCGCAGATGTAGGAAATCAATGCTGTATACAAAGTTAAGACAGCTGGGGAGCTGGGGTAGGGTAATTACAATTTATTTTCATCCTGCCTCCCAGGGACCTTCTAGTACACCTGAATTTTTTTTGTTTTAACTTTTTGGAGCCTTATAAATGACCTAACTTTTAACTATGACACTCAGGTAACCTACTTTTTTCTTTCTTTTTTTAATTAGAATTTTCAATTTTTAGCAAAAAACAGGAAAATGGGAGAAAACAGCATTATCGGAAAAATAATATATGATAAAGACAAAGACAGACTGAGCAACTCATCACAAAAACACAGTACAAAACCTAAAAAAAAGAAAAAAAGAGCAGGGAGGGCACTCCTAGATGAAAGCAATGGATGGTATGTTATATCCATTCAATGAATGACTCATCGTGGTGCACAAGTAATAATAAAACATAACTGTATTACCAATGACAAATTAAAGCCCAGTGATATACATACAGTATGTTTTTTTTTTTTTTTTTTTACTTTGTAACCAATGTGTAAAATTACTACATGATAAATGGTCTTGAGGAAACATACAGTACTTCAGGGACACATATAGGAACAATTCTCTCCAGAGACAACTTCTTATTAAGTACCTTCGGTTTTGAAGACTAATTCTTCTCTTATTTGACAAGAGTTAGCTCCGGTATTCCTTTCTCCTATGTCTAGGGAAAAGTTGATCTTTCATGCCTACCACTGCTTTCCCCTAAAATTGTCAATTGATTATAGAAACAAATGTTACTCTAAACTGTTACTACACAGTTTAAAAATGTATCCTATAAATAATATTATAAACGTAGCATAAATAAAATCCATATATGTTATAAAAAAATGAATATAATAATTTCTTTATTTATATAGCACACACAGATTACGCAGCACTGCACAGAGCTTGCCATATCAGTCCCTGTCCCCATGGGGTTCACAATCTAATCAACATACCAGTGTGTTTTGGAGTGTGAGAGGAAAACAGAGGACCCGGAGGAAAACCACGCAAACACGGAGAGAACATATAAACTCTTTGAAGATGTTGACCCTGGGACTTGAACCTAGGACCCCAGCGCTGCAAGGCTGTAATGCTAAGCCACCGTGCTGCCCTAAATTTATATATATATTTTTAGAAATGACATTTTCCTTGGATGTGAGACATTTATGGGTAATTTCCTGAGGCTTAGGGTTCAAAGCTTTATAGGTCCTACTTCCATGAAGGAAGGTTTAGTGCTAAAAACCACCACCACAAAATGGCCCCCTCCTGACAGAGAGACATTTGAACTAACAACTTAAGTGGTAAAGAAATATCTCTATGAGATGGCTGATTGCTGCTAAAGAGGGGGATGTATCATTGTAGTTACATCAGTGCCCTGGTGATGTTCACTTTAGCCAACTTACCAATTTAACACAGATTTATGATGTGCGAAAAAGTCTCAAATATTGGAGCAAATCCAGAGGCTAGAGAAAGCGCCGGACGGCGCGAAAAGGCTGTCGCCTTGTTTTACCCCCTGCTCCTACCTCTATCCTGACCGGCTCGTGCCACTGTACTTTTTATCTGACGATGAAATAAAGAAGAAGTTTTTTTATGGTGAGTGGCCGCGTTTTCCTATTTCTTTACTATTGTTCACTGGACTGTCTTAAGCTATACGCTGAGCACCACCTACACGCTTCTATTACAGTGTATGTCATCTCAGGACGATATGTTACTGCATTCAAACACCTATGTGAAGTTTCTTGGATAGTGCCCCTTCTTGCTCGTTCTCTCTCTTGGTGGATTGGAGCAAATCCATTCCAGCCCTTCAGTGACATAGGAAATAGTGGGGATCTAGCTGCACAAAAATATACAGTTAATTTTTGGCAGTATGTGTGGAGAAAACCAGACATTGCTCATCACCCTCCAGATACAACCCCAGTAGTGACACATGGTGGTGGCATCATCAAGCTATAGGGGTGCAGGGATAGGATGACTGGTTACAATTGAAGGAAAGATGAATTCAGCCAAGCACAGAGATAATCTGGATGAAAACCTCTTCCAGAGTGCTCTGGACTTTAGAATGGGCTGAAGGTTCACCTATCAACAAGACAATGACCCAAAAAACACAGCGAAAATATACTTTGGTGGTGCTAATTTATAGGTAAACAGGTGAGATTTTATATAAAAGAGGGAGTTTTATAAAGGACTTTTCATACCTGGGTCAGCAGATTAATGGTGTAAAATCTGGTGACAGTGACCCTTCCAAGGAAATCTGTCACACACTTAGTCAAAAATTTTGTCGCATTTAGTCAGAATTTAAAAATATACTCTTCACAATCCTGCATGCTAATATTCCTCCATGTCGTATCTAAAACCATCTATTCTATATGTGCCAATGTAATATAATACATATGCTGGTATTCATCTCAGCCCTATTGGTTGAATATGCACATTTTAGCCCTGTAGGCCCTTCCTGAGACACACTGAATAGTGAATTACAGCCATTAATTAAGATTGGCAGGGAATGGCTTGAGGAATTGCTTGACTTGTTGTATGTTGGGATCCTACGTTATAGGAAATAATACATATAATTATATCAGAATAGCCCGATCCTTATTTTATTAGGAAATCAAGTCTCTATGCTTTCTGCATGTTCATGGATAGCATATTGGCTATATGAGATCTGTCAGCACAGATTCCAGGACACCATGAAAACAAAAGTTACAAAAGGTGTCAAACATTTACAATTTGGAAACCTATTTTAGGATATAAATGCGTTGACATCTGCAGATAACGTTGATGAATTCAAAGTATTGTCTCCATTGATTGTTCATGTCCATTGCAAGGTAAAGAGTTAATAAAGATTTTTCCAGTTCCCAATCTTGTCACTTTTTTTCTTTTTCTGAGTAAAAACTTTCAAAATATCAGTTTGTGAACTAGGAATCTAAATTAAGACAGTCACATGAATCGGTTTAATCACACAATGAATTAGATAAACAATAGGGCTTGCAGCTGAGCTATTAAAGGGTTTAGAACAATTTTTAATTCCGTAGCTTTTATTCTATTTCCACTTCTCGAAGTCTTTTTAACAATGAAATGATGAGAAGATTGGAAATAAAATATACTTAAGATGCAGAATCTGTGGGTTAAACAACATTATTACATAGCATTTCATAAACTGCAGTTTCTTTTCTTTTCGTAGAAATCATGTCCTTTGTCAACTTGTGGTCACATCAGCATTTCTGTTGATGTAATTTGCTTCAGCTGCAGAGCATAGCTGGCCTACAAATCAAAAACGAGAATAGAGGATGTCAGGAATAATTCGATGTCTTCATTGCTTAGATAATGTGCAAATCAATTCACATCCTATTTTTTCAGAGAATATGGAGCATGAAGTATCTAGCGTAAGCAAAACAGAAAACACAACAGCTGGTGAAGAGCTGATTTGTCTACATGGTCTATTTTAGTGTCGCTCTCTAGTACCGACAGTTAAGTGACATGGTCACATGAAAGCCAAGCTTTGGCTCCATGATGTGGATGTTCAATTCTGCTGGGAAAATTCGGTGCCATTTACCGATCTTATTGAGAAAAAAAAAACATGATTTCATTTTGTCTGGAATGCAGGGTCGTGACAGGTCAATTTGTAATGTTTACTAACAATTCAATTTTCTATGAGGCAGAATATTATGTGGCTAAGCTTCATAGACTACCATTAAGACATACAGTAGATCAAGTCCAAACCATCTCAGCTATTAGAGTATACGCAAATGTAGGAGGAAGACTCTGGGTTTCACGGAACACAATGCAGCATTGAGACATTATGTAAAACCAGCCATCACATATAGTTGACGCATTTCAGATTACTCCTTAATCATAACATAAACTCATAAAGTTACATATACAATATTTAAAATACAAATGTACCAATCACAGTAGGCAGATACATCACATGATTAAAAAGTCCACCCCAGCTCCCTCTATTGGTCACCAAAAGGGTGGGATATTTAAATGAACTTATTAGGAAATTCTATCAGACCAGAAGGAGAGCTGCAGATGAGGCATTGGAGGACTAGAAAGAGAACTGAAAGATATGTGGACCTCAAGCAAATCTAATCTCATAGAAGCAGAACTGAAGGAGACCAGGCAACCAGATAAAATCAAGAAATAGGAACCCAGAAAGGGAGGTTATGACCAGAGTATATACACATGTATTTCATATAATCAGATAGAATATTTACAAGGAGATATTGCTTAACTTGGGTACAGGAGAGTATACATTCAGCCAATTCAAGAGTTGAGTTGCGATTCGGTTTGACAAACCAAAGTCCATACATGAATAAATAATTGAATTCATTTATAGTTTGGAATGATAGGATGAGAGCACTCGAGCACACAAGCCTGGCTAGGACATTTAAAGCACTCACTGAAATGGCTATGGGTTGGTATTTTAGTCTGAAGAGTTTTCTGCTCTCTGCTGTGAGCTGCTCTTCAGCCTGCCCCTTCTGCTCTAAGTGAGTGCTGTATAATTCAATCAGAATCCTCAGAATTGAAGACTCAACTAAAGCCTTTGCAAGAACAGCAGAGTTCTCTTTTCATAGTTCTGCTGTTACTAACTACATATGCACCATTATTATTAAGCAGCTATTCAGGACTGCTAGATAACACTGTCTGCCTTATATATATATATATGGTCTGACAGATTTCTTTTAAGGAGACCAACATTTACAATCTTCTTTCCCAGCACTGATGCCCAGATGTGAGTATATTATGCAATTTCTTAAATCATTTCTAGATAAATGGCCGGAACCGGCACTGGGCATATCTGGACAAGTGCCAGGGCTCAAAGCTGCTAGGGGGCCCACATAAGGCTGTACATAAGTAATCCATGGAGTTGAGAGGGCTTTATATAAAATAACAAAGAAGATTAAGATAACAAAATATTATCAAAACCCTTGGTAAGAGGGGAGAAGTAGTTATTTTAAATATTTTCCACTTGGGTTTATGACGGAGGCGGAGGAGTAGAATGAACTGCTGATTCAAAGCTGTGGAAGCATTTTTTTTTTTTTTCTAAACGTGTACATTTATCAGTATCTGCCAATCCACTCAGGTGCCAATCCACTCATGCGTACAAAGCTAGGTGGATAGAAGGACAGTTATGTCATAACGACCTAGTGAATTTTCATTTCTTTTTATTAAACTCTTCATTACCGAGTTGCTGTAAGTTTTAATTGATCCATACAGTAAAATGTTCTTCAGAGAAATAAGAACAAAAATACTTGGAAACATATATCTCACTTAAGAACTTAATTAACTCGTTATTTATTATTTCACCTTGTTTTTAAAGGGGTTATCTGACCTTTGACATTTATTTCTAAAGGTCATATAAAAATGTTTTCACATGCTGTAGCTCCAAAGGTGCTTCCAGTCTTAATTGTGGACCAGGTTGCACACAACCCATTTCAGCCAATCAGTAGCTCAAAATTAGGAAACATGAAGCCACTGACTATGGAATGTCTCTATGTAGCTGCTTATTAACTTTAATGGTTATGAACCCATTGCTACGACTGGGAGCACATCAATGGATCACCTGCAGAAATAAATGAATTTTTGAATTTTATTTCATAATTTATTTCTAAGTTATAGAAAATATTTTTAAAACTAAGGCAACCTATTTATCATTTAATTTCTACAATGGAATTATATAATTTTGATGATTGTCTATCATCAACTATCATCACCTCTTCATCAAATCTGATGATCTTTGAGAAGCCTATGGATGAGTTGAGGTCAATAAGAAGAGTCATGGGGTAGGACATCAGACTTATTGTACATTATGGAGGTTGTAGATGAGGTTCACCATCTGGACAGATTATGGTCTACAAATTGGGAAACTAGTGTCAAAAAGTGAACTTGCCAAGTTAGTATTTCTTGATACAGTGTATGGTATGTCAATATTATGTGTAAAAAGTATGACAAAGGGGAATAAACTATACATTTTACAGTAAGTCGATGATCCACAGACGCCCCAGTCTGCGGGAGGGACCAGGCTCCACTGAACACCGAGGGGGCGGCATACATTATCAGGCAGTGGAGATGAGAGGTGCTCGGCTGGCGTAGATTGGAGTACTTCCAGCTCATTTGAATATTTTAAATTTTTTTAAGATAATCCATTCATTCCAGTACATTCAAAATTATAGGTCATCTCCTAGCTAAAAGAATGAGCAAGTTAGTTTGGGATATCTACCATCAGTAAATCTGATGGTAAAAGTCTTTTTCAGTGGTGTTACTAGGAGAGGCAGGGCCCCATAGCAGACTTCTGAATGGGGCCCTTCTTCCCCCTTAAAAAATATACATATTTATATACTCACAAATGTGAGTTACGGTTACACAGTATACACAGTACACATATAGAGCATAATGCAGTATATAAACACATCATACATTCTGTATACATACAGCATATATACATCACAGATACAGCATATATATCACATATATGTCATACACATATTGGGGGTCATTTACTAAGGGCCCGATTCGCATTTTCTTGACGTGTTACCTGAATATTTCCGATTTGCGCGGATTTTCCCTGAATTGCCCCGGGTTTTTGGCACACGGATCGGCGCCGGCATGCACGCAACGGAATTCGGAGAAACCGCTGCATTTTTTTTAAAAAAAGTGTCGCTGGACACGCACTTACCTTCACCAGGAATAGGAACATGTACTCCGGCGGACCTTGGCGGATTTTAGCACAGCAGCGACACCTGGTGGACGTCGAAGGAACTGCCTTAGTGAATCTCCGGAAGACCCGAATCCACCACAGAGAACGCACCGCTGGATCGCGAATGAACCGGGTAAGTAAATCTGCCCCATTATGTTGTACAATGAGCAGCATAATATGTATGTAATAGGATACATCCTCCATTCTTTAGTTTGTCAGGTTGGATGATGGGGCCCCCTGACGCTGTGGGCCCCATAGCAGCTGCTATGGCTGCTACCACTGTAGTTACGCCCATGGTCTTTTTTAAGAATTAATACAGTTTCCTCAATGTCTTTTATTAGTAAATGTCATAAATGATTTAAAAAAGCTTTGAATATCAGAACCACTGAATATAATAACTGTAAAACAAAAAGAGTAATGGATATTGTTTTTAGATAGACTTTATAATGTATATTGTAAAATAAAACCAGTTTTCTCCGATATAATACACATCATTACAATCTTCCTACATACTGTACTGTTACATATCTATTTAACCTGTACAGGATCGTAGGTATATGTCTGATATATCCAGGAGTTGACCTTGTGTGAACTTAAGTATTAAACGATAATGATAATGACACAAATTAACCTAATATAATAGAAGATAATGACTTGTGAAACATTTTGACTCTGTTCTCAAAATGAGACTTGTACAGTTCTTGGAAGCACAATATCAAATTAATACATAGCCCACTCTGACTCAGTGAATGCTAATTAATCTTCTTTTCTCTGCTCTCAATGCACTAACAATGACTATGAAGCAAAGTTGATAAATAGACAAGAACCCCATCAATGTGCATTAGTGAACATTTCAAAAGATCTTCTTTTGACAATTAGAATGAATTGTCCTATGTTAATCTACCCAATAAGGTCATAGTCGAGAAGGGCGGGTTTTCGAGCTGGGGGTTTATATTTTTTGAGAATGAAGTTTTTATGTAGCATTAATTTTACGCTATGGGCGGGAGAATACTAAACACCAAATCATGATCTTTAAGAAATTGTTACAAATGCAATGATATGAAAAATATCAATCATGGTTATTGTTGTTTTATATGGTTTATTAATAAATTAAGAATCATTATAACTGCATAGACGGGACCAACAAATGTTCTTTGCAAGTCAAACATGTCACTATGTATCAATGGTGTGAAAGGTTATTCTGTCCTAAAACACTTATTTTTAAATATATTTAAAGGGAACCTGTCAGTTATACTAATCCATACTAAGTAAAAATATTATACAGCAGTACAACTATTATTCCTCCCCCTGCCTGTAAACTTCCACAGTCCATTCATAAAATTGACTCCCCATCTATGCAAATGACCCCATTTCCTTTGAGCCAGCATATTAATGTCCTTCCTGCTCAGCTAGGCCTCAAGTTCATTCCCCCACCCTCAGGAATGAGAGAGACGCTGGTTATGTGTGAAATGCTGAAGAGGGAGTTGATATCTCTTCAGCGATTCAATCCCATGCAGGCACCATCTCTTTAATTTCTCAGGGACTGGTGAATGATGTAACAGAGCTGAGTTCACATGGCTGAAGAACATGAATATGCATTAGTGAATTAACTTTATGAATGGACTATGGAATGTAATAGGTATGGAATGGAACAATATAGGGATAGTTATACTGCTCATGTGTTAAGTTAGTTAGTTTATCTGACAGGCTACCTCTAACCAGTATCAATTAAGTGAGGATGGCCATCTAAGACCCTCTTTATGCCATGTATAATCTGCAATGCTTCATTTATCCTGCAATGGTGCTTCAGGGAAATTGAATCTTTGCTTCCAGACTGCTGATTGCATTTCTTTTTTTCTGAAAAGACATTTTTATTTTTAAACAAAAAAACTTGCAGATGAAATGGCTTTTGGCTGCAATATGCAGACAATATAACAAATGAAGAAAGGTGGAGATTTATCGAACAGATGCCTATGAGACTTTTTTGCACAAAAATTTGCGAAGATTTTTTTTTTTAAAGTTGCATCCTTCACACCAGGGAGTAATGTTAGACTATCAGGTACAGGTGCAATTTAACACATGATCCACTTAAGACAAATAAGACTAAGAAACTAGAAAACAAGAAAGCGTAAAGATAAATCTCCCCCTGTGCAGCAGATCATTCTTGAGCACACTTGTTGAATTTCCAACTACAGTTTTAAATACTTACCAATAAACGTGATGCTTTAGCATTTTAGCAGGATATGGTTTGATTTGTCCGCCTAATGGCATTTTTGTGTAAATAATGGCTTATGAATCTCTGCTGTGACAACAGTCCGCTTGTTTCTGTTAAATTTGAAAATGACTCTCCACATTCTGGATGTCACCTGTGTACTTCCGTATGCCCCAGTGAGGAACTCACCTTTCCCAGCTCTAGTGGCGGTCTCTGTGATGTCCACACTATGGCGCGCACTCCCGTCTCCTAGGGCCTGCCGGCTCTGTAAATTTAAAGGGCTAGCCGCCTTCCCTGATAAATTTCAGCCCCTTCCTGTGTCCCCTGATGGATCTTTGTGCCTCATAGCTTTAGAGAAAGCTTGGTCCTGATGCCCTGTGTATTTATCCTAATCTCCCATTTTGACTTTGATTCTGTTCCTGGCCTTGCTCCTGTGCTTCCCATCCTGAACTTCCACTACGTCCCTGACTCTGATCTGATGCTGCCCGTCTCGACATCCTGCCTGTCCCCGACAAAGATCTTGCTTTATGATTCTGTGGAACAGCCTGGTGGTTGCAATCCACGTCAAGTCCAACCCGCTTTGCGATGGGCTCTGGTTAAAACCGGGTGCCGCTTAGACTCTGGTCCCAGTGTGTGCTTACATCATTGTCTGCGGTGGTCCACACGATGCAAAGCTCGAGAAATGCTAATTTCATCAGATTGGTCTTCCGTTCCTTGGATACATCATTTCTGGCAAAGGACTACAGATGGATCCTGCCAACTTGATTGCCATACTTCAGTGGCCTCGCCCACTGGAACTACATGCCATACAGAGATTTCTGGGCTTCTCCAATTATTACCGGCAATTTATTCCCCATTTTACCTCTCTTGTTTCTCCTATTGTGGTACAGATCAAGAAGAACGCCAATCCTAGACTCTGGCCTCCAGCGGCTGAAGAAGCTTTCACAGAGCTGAAGTCTGCCTTTGCTTCTGTCCTACTTTTCACATGGACTAATACGGAGAAACCATTCCAGTTGGAGGTTGACACCTCATCAGTGGATGCTGGAGCCATCCTCACTCAGAAAGGGCCCAAAGGTTGAACCCTCACCTGCGGCTTCTTCTCTAAGACCTTCTCAGCCGCCGAGAGGAATTATTTCATTGGTGATCAGGAACTTCTGGCCATAAAGCTAGCTTTGGAGAAATGGTGCTATCTTCTGGAAGTAGCTTATCTGGTCTATATCTACACTGACCACAAGAATCTCCTGTATCTCCAGACTGCTCAGCATCTCAATCCTCATCAGGCTTGCTGGTCCCTCTTCTTCTCTCAGTTCAACTTCCTGATTCACTTCCGTTCAGCCGAGAAGAACGTCAAAGCTGTTGCCCTCTCTCGTGCCTCTGATGTTGTTGGGGAAGAATCGGCTCCTCGTCATATTGTTCCTCCAGAACGACTGGTTCTTACTGCTCCTGTGGACGTACAACAGCTTCCTCCTGGCAAGACTTATGCCCGACCTGCTCTTCGGAAGAGGATACTAACTTGGGACATTGCTCTCATGTGGCTGGGCACCCTGGGGTGCAGAGATCTATTGCTCGCATACCTCGTTACCTCGTTTTGTATTTTCCTTGCACAACAGTGTCCAGCTTCATTGGAGAAATATCAGTAGCCTTAAAGGGATTGTCTACTTTTAGCAAATAATTTATATTCTTTGTGTAAGGAAAAGTTTCACAATTTTCCAATTTACTTTCTGTGTCAGTTTATCACCGTTTTCTAGATCTCCGCTTGCTTTGCTACTATAGAAAGCTTCTAAGTTTACTTCCAGTGGATATAATCTGTCCATGGTCATGTGATGGACGAGCCATTATATCACATAGCTCCTATTACTCTCAGTGATAACAGCGGCTCATGCACCTGCAAGTCCATAACATCAGCATGGACAGATTCTTACCACTGGAAGTTAATAGAGAAGCTTTCTATAGAGGTTCAGCAAGCAGAGTTCTAGAAAACCATGAGGAATTCATACAGAAAGTATATTAGAAAATTGTATAATTTTTCATTACATAAATAATATCAATTATTTTAAGTGGCAAGCCCCTTTAACCCCTTACTGACGTGTGCCTTATCTGTATGTATCACGTCAGCTGCGGGTGTATGGAGATTGCTCAGGGGCTGAGCCCTCTCCATCCAAGGTGGGTGTTTGCTGCATATGTTTCAATGCAAACCCAGGTGCCCGGCAAGACTCTTCTCTCCACCTGCAGGTCTCTCTGGAAACCATCCGCTAATTCAGGTCACATATGGCTCACAACTCGTGTGTGCCCTATGCAACACATATTTTTTACGTTTCCATGCACTTCTATGAGGCTTAACAGGTCCAGAAGTGGAAAAGATCAGGACACGTTCTATATTTTGCAAACTGGGTACACAAAGGCCCTACGGTTCGGAGGGATATATACGGGACCAAATTTTACATTAAAGTCTAAGGGACCTTGTTTCAGCTGCTGTATTTGAGACTAACACAAGGACGAAACATCTAGACGTGTGCATGAGGCCTTAGTTGTATACACCATCTGTTGCAATAAAGTGCGCAAAAGCTCACCTGGTCTCAAATGGTGAACTTGGCAAGAAGGAGCAAGACAACCAACATTGTCATTTTCGTGGCCAAAAATTTGTGATTTTTTTTTTTAAAGTCACATTCTCCATCCTTCTCTAGTGAAAGTAGGTCCATAAATGGGGCACATTTACTAAAGGGCGTGCGCTAGTTTCAGAAGCACGTTCTTTTATGTGAAACTGCTTGCACAGCTATTTAAGAAGGGCTTGCAACATATTTGTGGTGCGGCTGCATTGTTCTTCATGTGACAAAAATGTCTGCACTGAAATGAGTGATCTCACAGTCGGATCGTGTGCCACATTTATCATGCAACGTCCGAAAGAATACACCAAAAAAAAGTGGTGCACTTTGTTGTGGCAGTGCAGATGGCACCAGTTTCATGAAGAATGTTTGCCGGAAATCATAAACCCTCTGCATTATACACAGGCAAACTGCCCCAATGTGCCCCATTGTCTTCAAAGGAATTTGCCCTTGAAGGAAAGTTCTCATATTTCAATCCCCTAGTGATGTTCACACAATAAATATCATTTTAACCCCCTTACTTTACAATTTTACTCAGTTTTATTGCTGTTTTAGCTCCTATCACTCAGTGATGGTGAGTGTAAAATTCAAGAGTGTGGGCGGGGATTCTCTAAGCAGACACTTCATGATCCCTCTGTGATATGAGATCCTGTGTGCTAACAATGTGCTTACATTATCAGGGTAGAGGGTTTAACAACACTATTATTTAGCTTCTGAACATTCTACTAGTATCTGACACAAAAATGAGAGCTAAGACAGATCAAAGATGAAGAGATGCATAATATGGATATAAAACACAATGGGGGTCATTTACTAAGGGCCGATTCGCGTTTTCCCGACGTGTTACCCGAATATTTCCGATTTGCGCCGATTGTACCTGAATTGCCCCGGGTTTTTGGCGCACGCGATCGGAATTTGGCGCATCGGCGCCGGTATGCACGCAACGGAAATTGGGGGGCGTGGCCGAACGAAAACCCGACGTATTCGGAAAAACCACCGCATTTAAAAAAAAATTGTGGCGCGAAAATTTCACTCACCTTCATCCTGGATAGGCCGGTGTATTTCGAGGCATTCCAGCGGACTTCAGCGCAGCAGCGCCACCTGGTAGACGGCGGAGGAACTGCTTTGATGAATCCCGGCCGGACCCGAATCCAGTGCAGAGAACGCGCCGCTGGATCGCGAAAGGACCGGGTAAGTAAATCTGCCCCAATGACACTCTCAGCTCTGCTAACTCACCTGTACCACACACAGGCCCACATTAATCAAAAACAGGGAAAATACTGCTGCTTGCTGGCAGAAAGTGGCTGTGGCTGAGCTGGTCTTATAATGCAGGGGGAAAGGACAGGAGGCAGAGAGCTCTGTAATGTGTAGACTAAAGAAGCTATTCATGAGAAGAATACTCTGAATATTTATGGTCAGATGCTGGGGCAACCAAAACACCAGGACCAGGATAGAGACAGGTTGGAATTATATCTTTGAATTGCTGTATTTTTGCTAATAACAGTGAATTAGAGAATGTGTTATTTTGTTATCCTGAGTATATTCAGGAATCTTGTCTTCATGGGAATACCCCTTTAAAGGAAACTGTATTGGAAATTGTATTTCTAAGCATCAAATACCATGCACCGGCTCAGGGTGAGCTGGTGCCGGAGCATATCTTTGTTATTTCCATAAACCGCTGTAATGCTTTTAATAACTTTTGTAATCTTTATATTCAAAGCAGCTTCGGCACATGGTGGTACGCGCTCGGCGCAACATGCGCACGTGACGTCATCGGCTCTCCAGCCCATGGTGCGCCGAGCGCATACCACCGTGCGCCAAAGCTGCTTCGAATATAAAGATTGCAAAAGTGTTTAAAAGCAGTACAGCGGTTTATGAAAATAACGAAGATATGCTCCGGCCCCAGCTCACCCTGAGCTGGTGCACGGTATTTGATGCAGTTTGCAAGTGGTAGGTTTCCTTTAAAGGACATCTACCACAGTATAAGGATTGTAAACCAAGCACACTGACATACTGGTGTGTGCCCCCTCTGGCAGAATCCTCTCTTCTTTAAGCTTTTTATGCCCTGGTTTTTAAGGAAAAAGGGTTTTAAAAAGTATGCAAATGAGCCTGAGGAGACTCCATTAACACCAATGGAGCCTGGAGCCCCTCAGTCTCATTTGCATGATTTGAAAAGGCTTTTTTTGTAAAAAAACAGGTCATAAAGTGGTAAAATAAGAGCAGATCCTCCAGGGGTAGCACACACCAGTATGTCAGTGTGCTTGGTTTACAATCCTTCATTCTGGTGGTAGTTGCCCTTTAATAATATCCAGAAAAGAACACATAGGAACCTATGAAGTATATAACATGTAAAGAAGATATACAAATACAGCACATAATGTTCTTGAGAAGATACAGAAGAAGAAAACAAATATATCTATATGTTATACAACAAAATAAAATCCTATTTGCATCTGTTACATGACTTGGAAGCTATTGTTCATATTTCGATTTAACTTGGAGAGATCTCACGCGGTATAATGGACAGAGTTTAGACATTTTTGCTTTCCCGTTTTACAGTTCATTCCTCTAGAAATAGATAACAATTTTAGAAATACAGCAAGAGATTTAAGAGCACATCATTATTACATATGTATATACATTTACATTACTTGTAATAATCTCCAAAGGTCACTTAAGATGTGCTTTTAATGTAGCACTTTAATTGCTAGCAGTTGCTGCAATTTACAGTAATGACAGTTCATACAAGTGCTGCAATTTAATTGTAGACACCAGCAAAGTAGCAGCTGAATAAAAAGACCACCTTCTGCAACAGGGAAGAAACTGCTAGAGGAGGAAATTGATTCAGAAAATCTGATTGCGGAGCATTTAGAAAACAAGCAGTAGCAAAGGCCTTCTTCTAACCAAATTTAAAACGTCAGTAATTGCACCAATTAGCAGCAAAAAAATACTTTAAATAAAGACTAAATAAAGGTTTGTTTTTTTTGTTTAACTTTTAGTTTCCCTCTTTTAAATATGAAAAGTTTGCCTTGGTTTTTTCCTTAAACGTGTAATGCAATTTACATTTGTACTAATGTAATAATTAGTATGCAAAGTGTGCTGTGCCTCCAGCCGGAAACTAGTTTCCATTTCTTTTCTCCTTTTTTTTCTTTTCTATAAAAAAAGTAGACATGAGCCCATCAATTCATTTTTGAGAGTTTTAAGTTTTGAAACTTTTCACCCTCACACAAAGTTATAAATAAAAACACTTTCAGTTAGGCACTGAATTCCCATTAGCTGTACAATTAAAAATCTCAATAATTTCTCCCATGATTTTCCCTTTTTTCTTTAAAGAGAACCTACCACCACGAATCTACCTATAAAGGTAGATCGGGCGGTAGGTGGATGTAAGGGACGTGAGGATAGCTCTTTTTAGAGCTAATCCTCACGTCCCCGCTAACTTTAGGTACACTTTATTCCCCTAATATGTAAATTTCGTTATGCGGCTACTGGGGAGTGGAGTAGCCGGCACGAGGCTACACAGCGCGGCTACTCCACGCCCCAGTAGCCACATTACTCCTCCTACCCGGTTGCGTGCGGCGCGCAGCTCCTTGTAGCTGCGCGCCCTCGTCCGACAAGCCGGCTACTGTGCATGCGCAGTAGCTCCGGCCTCGGAGCTGGGACTGCTCAGCCGTCGGCCGGCGTTCTGCGCATGCGCAGAACGCCATCATGACGGACGAGGGCGCGCAGCTACGAGGAGCTGCGCGCCGCACGCAACCGGGTAGGAGGAGTAATGTGGCTACTGGGGCGTGGAGTAGCCGCGCTGTGTAGCCTCGTGCCGGCTACTCCACGCCCCAGTAGCCGCATAACGAAATTTACATATTAGGGGAATAAAGTGTACCTAAAGTTAGCGGGGACGTGAGGATTAGCTCTAAAAAGAGCTATCCTCACGTCCCTTACATCCACCTACCACCCGATCTACCTTTATAGGTAGATTCGTGGTGGTAGGTTCCCTTTAAGGCTATTTTGTTCATATTACTTGGGGCATATTTACTAAGGGTCTGTAGCTGCACTTTTGTCGGATTTTCCGACGTTTTTGGGTTTTGCATGGCTGTGACAGGTATTAAACAGGGGATTGTGTCACATGCGACCGGATTTTGGCGCAGCTGCGCTGGCTTTCATGCAACAGAAATCGGGGGGCGTGCCGTCGGATGAACCGACAGATTCGGACAGAGCGCAGGATTTAACTTTCAAATTGTGTCACAAGACAATGCTCATACATGCTCCAGGAAGAAGAAAGAGAACTCTCTCGGACCTAAGCGGTGAAGTGACATGCAGGATATCGGATGCACGATCTTAGTGAATCACGGCACAGTGCATTATCGTCAGATAATTCACTTTCATGAACGCTGCAGGACCAGGTAAGTAAATGTGCCCCAGTGATATTTGTTATTCATTTAGTTAAAGGGGTTGTCCAAATAATTGAAATTTTTTGGTGTATTGAAAAGTTTTACAATTTTCCTATACATTTATTCTGTATGGATTCCTCACCATCTTCTAGAACTCTGCTTGCTGTCAAGCTTTTATTTAAGGTATTCTTCATTTCAAAATTGCATCAAACATAGAAATCTAAATGCATTAAATATTAAGAAAAAGCTTCAATGTTTACTTTCTGTTGACACAAATGTTCCTCAGTAATGTGATGTCACATAGAAGTACAGTTCTTGATAATACACAGAACATGACAAGCAACTTACAAATATAACACATTATTAATAGGTCATATGAATTTTCTATTTTATGGGGCTATTTATTAAGAGTCGTAACGCCACACTTTTGTCGGGTTTCCTGAATATTTCCGTTTTGCGCCGAATTGCCCTGCGTTTTTGGTGCATGCGATTGGATTGTGGCGCATCGCCGCCGGCTTTCGTGCAACAAAAATTGGGGGGCGTGGCCGTCGGACAACCCGATGGGTTCAGAAAAACCAGGGAATTTAAAAATTGGTTTGTGTCGCAAGATCAAGCACTTACATGCACCAGGAAGAAGCAGATGAACTCTGGTGTACTTCGGCACAGCAGCAACACCTGCTGGATATCGGGTGCACGACCTTAGCAAATCCCGGCAGACCCGAATCCTCGTCGGACAACGCGCCGCTGGATCGCGACTGGACCGGGTAAGTAAGTGTTTCTCAGGCAGTCATGTTTCATGACGACTGATATAAAATAGATATTTTTATGTATGTATACATGAGTTTGGATTTTTTTAGACTGTACGGTCCCATCAGTGGTAATGAAATCTTTGAAATTCACCATGTTTACTAGTGCCAGTCTTTTTCCCATTTGTTTATGACTTTTTCTGTAGCCTAAGTGCCAGCTACTCTTGCCTGTAGAACAGTAGACATTGGTTATTTGTAGCAGGTACTTACGAGTCCCATCCTTTTTTTAAAGCACATATTTAACAGATTGAATAAAGTTCTCACAGTAAAAGAGCCCTTATGTCTATGTGATTAAACCTTGTTTTCTCCAGACGGAGAAAGTGCCCCCTTGTCTTTTAATTTGATTTAACCTGGGACAGCTTTCCAACATACTTTTTGTATGGACCCTTCATATATTTATATAAATTAATTACATTTTGCTTTTAATGAAGAATTTATTTTGTGTGGGTTAATGTAAATAGCAGGTTCTCTTAAGTCCATAAGAATTCTACCATGATCCCCAGCATTCAAGTAGTATTGCAGGATTGAGGTATAGCAGAAAGGAAACATGAGTCATCTCCCAAACCCCTATTTTCATTTGCATATGTCTTGGCACTGCTTTACAATATATAATCTCCTTCAGTATCTACCACTGGAGCCAGAGTGACGTACATTATACAAATAAACAGATGATACCACAAACCTACTGGTGATATTTATAGATGAATGTATTTGCTGTGTTTGTACCTAAGTGAAAAACAAATGGAAAACACATCATGAGGTTGTGTTCTACAGTATAAGTATTGATGGTCAGAGTTCTTAAGCGCCTTTTCCGCTAGTGGCACTAGCACAACCCTATAGTCACATGATTTACGCTTTGGTTTGTCCTTTTGCTTCCCGAAATAGAGTCAATAGAGAAAAGTCAAACCCACACTTGCCAGTTTTTTTCTATCTTGTGGTTTTTGTTAAAACCCAAGGCCTCACAGGTCTACTAGATAATGAAGACAAAACTTTTCCAGTTCCTGTATATCTGTATTCCCTCCTGTATCAGCTTCTCTTACCAGCATGACACATTGCATCGAGATGGCAGGGGCAGTCCATTTCTCTGTAGCTGTAGTGAACAAAACACTGTTTGTTCTGACAACGTGGTGCCTCAAGGTTTTGGCCCTTGACTCCTAAAAGTATGCCAATATTTATCTAAAAAATGTAGCAAGCATTTAAAGCGTTGAAACAGAAAATCAATATTCTTTCAAGTGGTAGAAAGTATGGTATTACAAACTGCTGTAATTAAAGTGCAGACACAGTGTGACCTCTTCCAGCATTGCATCCCTGCTTTCTCTCTTAAATACTTACAGTAAAGCCCAGGTGCTTGGAATGTAAAATATTATTGCTTTCCGGCAAGAAACAATTATTTGCAGTGTGAATCAAGTCAATAGGGAAACCAGAAGCTGAGATCATCGCAAGCATGTAGAACTGATAGCAGTTGGCTGCTTGGAGATAAGCCATATAAAAGGTGTATCAGTTGTGCTATACAGAGGATGGGACATCAAGTATTAACATACATGGAATTGATAGCCAATAGTCAGCTAATCAGAAAGAATGTAGCACTGCTGATGGCAGGTATAAACTACTTAAACTTGCTTTAGGACTGCACCCAATTTATTAACACAGAGCAGAGCTAATGTGCTTGGACTGGTGCACCGTGCACCAGTCTTGATGATTGCCATACCCGCTGTGTGACATGGCAAATTGTTGGTTTCGAGAATTCATTGATATTGAAATGAATTTTGGGTCTGGGCTGTCGTAGCTTTCAGTTACAATGGGGCAGATTTACTTACCCGGTCCATTCGCGATCCAGCGGCGCGTTATGTGTGGAGGATTCCAGTCTTCCGGCAATTTACTAAGGTAGTTCCCCCGATGTCCACTAGGTGTTGCTGTTATGCTGAATTCCGTCGGAGTGCACTGAAGTTCACCAAGCCAGGCCGGGTGAAGGTAAGCGGCGGTTTTTCTGAATCCACCGGGTTTTCGTACAGCCAAGGCCCCGATTTCCGTCATGTGCATGCGTGCGCCGTTGCGCCACAATCCGATCGTGTGCGCCAAAAACCGGGGGCAATTCAGGGAAATTCGGGTAACCTGCCAGAAAAACGCGATTCGGGCCCTTAGTAAATGACCCCCAATGTCTTTTGGCCAAGATTGTAGTTATTTTGCTTGGACAAGTAATCCCCGCCCTGGTTCACCTTATTTACATCCACCATCGTCAAAAAGTTGCAATATTTAGTCCTCGTGCCAGAAATGTCAGCTATTTCATGTAAACTTAAAAACTGTTGCACACATGGCATGGTTCATCATCTGTATTCACTTACAGTGACAATATACAGTTATTGAAGTAAGAAACACCACTAAATATGTTCCAAAGTCTTTACCATATTTAATAGTGCAAGAGAAATGTCAACTATCTTCTTCACTACATTCATTATTTTTCATCCACTTTTTAGCCATATTAGCCCTAAGGGCTAATTTTTGGACACTGATCAACCAAAGAGTGGTTATTTGGTAACCCAAAGGGTTCCTGTAGGATGTGGAACATACAGGAATAAGATGCAGAGTTTTGCTCAAGGGTATGAAGAATTAAATAAAACAATCCCCTCAAACATTATGTGAGTATTATTACTGGCCCATAATAGAAGATTTGGTATATAGAAAAAATAGTCAGTTCCCTCACCCAATCACCCAAGTGTCCTCCTATGATCAGTCCATGTGGTGGTGCACGTTACTAGATCCTTGACTGTCTCGATCCAAGATGCAGAGAAAAGTAATGGTTTGCGGCACCCATGAGAACCACAGAAGTACTTGTGCAAAACAAATTAGTGCTGCAAGTGCATGCAGATTGACGCGTGAGATTGACGCGTGAGATTGACGCATTTCGACACTACCACGTCTTAATCATGATCTCCACAATGTACATGTATAAGTGAACACTTTAAATAGAAACACTCATAGAATGCCTGTGGGGGGGCGGAAATAGAAGCCGGACCACACGGCATTCCACACACCAGCATAGCTGCATTTCGCCCGTTACCGATGTGTCTCCCAGACACAACAACAATCACATGTTTAAGGTCATGTGACACAACTTAAACTGAGGGATAGGACCGGGCCAGGCTATCGGAGGAAATACATAATAAAAACAGAATAAAAGCATCATAAGAATTATGAATATACATATAAAGTTGTTGTAATGAGATTGAATGTTGCTCTGGAACCAATTTCATAACATATTTAAACATATAATCGGCCGGGAAAAGTCGAACCCCATACTGAATGGTAAGAAGTGCATAGAGTCAGTAATGGGGGATCGGCATCTAAAGCACATAAGCACACACCCGACAAATTATCTCATACCTCAACATCACAAACAGAATCAAAATGTATGGTCTCAGACCCCAACGACATTGTGAAGCGAAACCACGCCATTACCAAGCATATATAAAAAAACTATATGTTCAAGAATTGTGTCAATATTTGTATCCTCATTGAAAAGAGTGTTCTCGGCACTCCACAACACTGCGAAACACCTTTATATTCTACATTTGTTAATGAATATATACCCATTAATTATGTCAATGTACAAAGCAAAACACAGCATTTACCATAAAGCGGCCTATAGGAAAATAGTCTGAGTATGAGACAATCAAATCCAATCTCTTGTTAAGACCCACTGGATGGCAAGTACAAACATGCAGAAGGTCTCGCGATTGAGTTATCTACATTTTACATCTCCTCCCCTCAGTTTAATAAAAATCCTCTCAATGCCACTCCAAACAAAGCCTACTGAGCTCTTATTATGTGTTGTTATGATTCGGTCGATTCTGTTCCGTAAACACACATGTTTCTGTGTGCTTTCTGACTGTGAATCTGCAAGGCCTGACCTACCCTTTGTACAACAACCACCTGCCTGTCCTTTAATTTGGATTTCTGACTACAAATGTAAAAATCGACTATGCCTCTACTTGTTTCTTCAGTGCCCTCCACCAATGTCTCTTCAAACACCAAAAAAGCTGACAATCCCGGTCTGGGGCAGATTTACTTACACGGTCCGTTCGCGATCCAGCGGCGCTTTCTCTGCGGTGGATTCGGGTCCGGCCGGATTCATCAAGGTAGTTCCTCCGCCGTCCACCAGGTGGCGCTGCTGCGCTGAAAAGCATCTGAACGCACTCAAGTTCAGCGAGTCGGACCAAGTGAAGGTAAGCGCATCCCAAGCGACACTTTTATTGTTTTAAATGCGCCGGTTTTTCCGAATCCGTCGGGTTTTTGCTTGGCCACGTCCCCCGATTTCCGTCGCGTGCATGCCGGGCACCGATGCGCCACAATCCGATCGCGTGCGCCAAAATCCCGGGGCAATACAGGGAAAATCAGCGCAAATCGGAAATATTCGGGTAACACGTCGGGAAACCGCAAATCGGGCCCTTAGTAAATGACCCCCAGTATCTTTTGGTGGAAGCAGTTCCCTTAAAGAATATCTATTATTTAAAATAACAAAATACACCTACACATACTTTCCTATGCTCCTCTTCATCTTCATTCTGGGAGTGTTCTTTGCTAAGCTTGACACTCAAGCTAACTTATAATTAGTAGACCGGAGTGCAGGGACAAGATGACCAGCGCTCCAGGCATGCCTCTCGCGTGATGTCACCTTGCTGGGAGAGGGAGGTGAGGGGGCATGCAGCCCGGAGTTCCGGACATCGTGTCCCCATGTTCTAGGCCTACACTGCAACCTTCAGGTCTCATTCAGGTGAACTCTTACTTCCAGACCCTAGTATATGCATAGTACATGCAAGCTAGTGCAAGATGTGAGTATGTATGTGGTCGTACATACATATGTTTATCTATTTTATGTGTATGTAAGTGTATGATGTGTGCGTTTGCACAGATTAGGATATGTATCAGGATTCGGGGTCAGTGAACCCCTTGGACCACCGCGGGAGATGGTACTTGCCAACACCTGAGACCGGAGTCTAAGTGGCACCTGGTCTTCACCAGAGCCTGCTGCATTCCACAGGTGCAACTAGCCTGTGGTGGCAGCCAAGGTCACAGTACAGAATCTGCATTTAGACTCACGGTCAGGTACAGGCAAGTAGTCAGGGCTGGTGGCAGAGATGCAGAGGTCAGAGTTCAGGTCCGGGGTTGGCAACAAGAGATCAAGGCAAGGCAGGTACAGGAACAGAGGGAACAATGCAAGGGAGCTCAAAGATCCGGCAGGGAATGATGGAAACAGCCGGCCTTTAAGGAAAACCCAGAAGTGGGTAGCGCCAATCAGCAGTGCGCTGGCCCCTTAAATTTCCGAGTGCAGGTGCGCGTGCCTTAGGGAGGGGTGAGGGGCGAGCGCGTGGCCTAACCAGGATGGGAGCAGGAGCGTGAAGAAGTGAGTGCGGGCCAGGGCACTGGGCAGCACCGCCACTGAGAGGGGTACGGGTCTGCCTGCGATCTGAGGCTTGGATCGCAGGGACACTCATGACATTATGCATATGTGAATCTATGTATATATATAGAGTATGTGTAAACTGTAAATGCATGATTGGTGTCCATTTTTTAAAGGTATTTTTGTATATACATAACATGATGTATGATACTGCAGTTGTCTCCGAGTATGCCTCTTTCCATGCTGCTGTCATGGTTACTAAGACCATAAGCAATGAAACACCAACATCAATGTGAACCCCTAGAAAATAACTTATAATGGAGTCTGTCTGGCCTCTGTTGTGGTGTCAATTTTTTGATAGAAAGAATTCTGCCACATTATGCTTCCATCTTGTATGCACAGCGGTTATATATTCTCACTGAGGAAAGTATATCAAGTTAATCGCTTGTTGTGCTGGTCTTAATAAGGGCACCTCCCAATTCATTGTGTTCCTATTATATGGGAAAGCCTTCATCATAAATAAGGTGTAAGGCCTTGCTGCAATTGGCTCCAGTAGGGGACTGGTGGAAATTGTAGTTCTGTTAGAAAACTGGCTTTAAGGATGTATTCACACATAAGTATGGGGGAACGTATATACGGCTGAAGTATATATGGTTCATATACATCCCCCACACACATCAATGGGCGTACGGCTCCGTACAGGAGCGTTACAGTGCAGCACATGAGCGGCACCATACCGTAGCCCATAGAAAGATAGGACATGTTCTATCTTTTTATGTAATACGGCACCATGTGCTGTGTATTTCTATGGAGAGGGGTGGGGGCCGACGTGTGCCTGCCGTGCTACGGATTGGCGGGGACACGTCAATGTGAATGTAGCATAAAACTAAGAAGCTTAGTCCCCGCCCTTGCAACCCTAACTTTTTAGAAAGTGTGAAGAATGTAGAAAAAGTGTAGCAAACTATTTTAAAATTCTGAGATTCAAAGGGCCCACACTTTTTAGAAGTACATTTTTAGAAGTACATTCAGTAAACTGTTATATGGAAAAACTACTGGATGTGATTTGTAACAAAGAATAATATCCTCACTGCCTTTAAGGCTAAATCTTAAAGACATAGTTCTTGTATAATCAACAGCCCCCAAACAGCAGTAATTTAGGACACTGTACTAATAGTCATAAATAGCAGGAGGTATCATACTGAGGGGAAATGTTGGGCTATGAAAAGGGAAACAACAGTGTTTATTGTAGCTTTTCTACTTCACATAAATCAGCTTGATAAAACAAGTCATTTGCTAATATGGCAAATTAGTCTTATTATATCACCACAGGAAACAATACGCCAAGGAACTGATGAAACAACACTACACAGGACAAAACCACCATGGCAACATATACGAAACCTGCCATTAACGCTTCTCAAAAATATAATAGGGCTTTCACTCTGTAATGGATATGGAAAGTACCTTTTAAGCTGAAAAAAACAGACTTACAAATTCCATGTTAACACATTTTGTAGGCCAGGGTCTTGTTTGCCTGATATTATTCAGGTTTGTATATTAAAAGCTTAAGGTTCATGTGAACCCATAGTCACCGTTGTTGTGTTTTTAAGACATGTTTAAGAGATGTTCCTTCTTCTCGAAAGACCTTATCTATACTTGAATTCCTGACCATGACACTTACCAAAGGTGTATGCCATTTACTGTAAGTATGGGGGATGCAATATTAGGCAATTTACAAATATACATCTATTAATAGTTCTGCTTTGCTTTCTTGATATGTAAAGCAAAGTCCCCTCTTTAACTGCCATTAATGTCCATAAAACGGCAGCAGATGGAGTGTCGTTTGATCTCTGACTTTTCATGACCAATCTACCTTCCAGGACCTTTAGTTTTTTCAATCTTAAGGTCCTGGAAGGTAGATTGGTCATAGATAGTTAAAGATCAATTGACCTTCCATATCCAGCCATTTTATGGACAGGCATTTTTGACAGGGGCTTTACTTTACATGCATATTGGTAAGTTACCTAATATCCAGCCCCCACACAGACACAGACATTACAAAATACATTTAACATTGCATGGTTATTTTATTCTCTGATAATTGAGTTTTGAGAGCCATTTCCTTTTGATATATTTGCTTTTTGTGTGTGAGCAACTGAGAGGTGTTTTGGATAAACACTATAACCGCATACAGGCAGATGAAGGGCGCATGGTAAAAGCCCTGGATTTGTCTGCAGTAACCCAAGGGTTAATGCAGACATGTGGTAAGCAGGAGAAGTCTGTTTGGTCTATGTTGGCCTAGCTAGCATAGACACCTTTGTAATGTCTGTACTGGGCCTGCTTATTATGGAGTAGGGGTAGTGGGACGCCTACTCCATCCGGGCTTCGGCCCTGGGTTTTTTTGTATCGCCCTCCGGTGCCGGTCACAGGACTCGTTAGAGCCTGATTTAGACTCCAGGCCAGAAGCAGTACGTGAGGAGTTGAATGCTGGTCAGTGTTCGTATACAAGGTAACTGAGGGCCTCTTGATATCCTACTGTAGAAGAGTGTCTGCTGGGCAGCCAAGTGAACGTATACAGAGGGACATGCTAGTATATTAGACAGTATTCATATGAGTAGGATTTGTTTTTGTTTGTACCTGGGCTGAGGGTGCATCCACGCATCCACGGTATGCCCACCATGTGCTAGAGAGGAGGAGGAGGTGACCCCTCCGCTTTCACAAAAAACAGCGGTGCACGGCCGCACAGTTGGGAAAAGATAAAGCATGCTCTATCTTTTCCCGGTGTATGGCGCGGAATGGTGCCACTGCCATCTTTGGGGACGTACATGATTTGGACGATCTCCTGCGTGTGTCTCTGCTTCCTGCACTACCTAGCGTCTACCAGAGCAATTCCCCACACTGTATATAAAAATACATACACACACATATATATTTTCTTTTGCATAAAAAATATTCTGCGAAAAATGTTTGCAGATGTGATATTGGAAAGTCTAAATTGATGTCCCAGGAAACCCCCTGTCATGACGGCATAGATAATTCTGGTAGGTCTCTCAATCAAGGACTGTGCAGTCTCCTGTTTCACGGACCAACCACAGTGCAAAGGATTCAAAGCATCATATTCTGTTAGACAGAACTGTAATCATGATTATAGTTCACCCCTACTGGAGGCAGGAACACCTTGCATCATATATCACTATGATACCATCCTGGTACTGTAGTTGATCCACGAAATAGTACACTGTGTGGTCCACAATTCATGGAAGGACCACGGAAGTGTGAATCGGCCCTAAGGTACATTCCTTAAACTTTTCTGAGAGCCTATATATGATTTACTGTGGCTATAGTAAAATAAATGAGAAGATTCGGAAATCTGCTTTGACGTAGTCCAACCTGGGTCACAGAAAGGCTAATGTCTAGATGGGTAATAATTGTGTGAATAGCGTTCTATCATCTGAGATTTATTTGATAATTTTTATGTGTTTACTTTGATGCATTTTTTTTTATATTTTTGCAGAGAATAAAATTTAACAGCAACATTCGAGCGCACTGTTATTCAGAGAAAACGGTATAAATGACCTGCCTCCTGGAGGTAGCAGTACTGGAGGATACTTAGGGCGTTCTCAGGGGTGCTAAATGAAGCAAAATG
Organism: Engystomops pustulosus; assembly: GCF_040894005.1. Classification (NCBI taxonomy): domain Eukaryota; kingdom Metazoa; phylum Chordata; class Amphibia; order Anura; family Leptodactylidae; genus Engystomops; species Engystomops pustulosus. Next base: position 44,888,403 of record NC_092411.1, on the reverse strand, counting down.
TAGCTGTTCTCTGTCTAGACATAGAAAATGTGCATTTTAGATATCACCGGAGAATGTTTAACATTAAACTACAATACATGCAGCTGTAGAGGTATTATTGAACAAGAGATCATCTCTTGGGGTTACATTTCATCTGGTTTATTTAACTTTTTTGCTTATTACGTCCAAATTAATTGCTGTTTATTTTTCTTAGCTTGTATAGCAGCCCAAATCCCATGCACAGACATTCTGACCAAGTGGTTTATTGCATACATGTATATGTTAATAAGGTGTTACAAAAAATCATATACCCCATGTTGAATTCTGGGTTAATAGATGGGAGTCCCCCGCTGAGTGGAGACCATTTACATAGAGCATCTTTTGTTATGAATGACCTTTCCCCCATTGCACAGGGCACCACAATCAGCTTTTACATGTTCAAATTTGGGCAAGAAACTCAGTGTGGGTTATTTATCAGTAGGGAAGCTCCTTGGGACAGTTTTGTCTATTTTTGGAGCTCCGGTGCCCATCAGAAGTGGCTTTGGCCCTTTTATTGTGTTCTTGTGGTCTACTTTATGTCTGGGCTTTTTTTTTTCTTCAAAAGGTCCCCCAAAAGTCTCAAAATGCATAAAATGTCCCAGCACATATACAAGTAGAGGCCTGAAGTAACTATTGGACCTTTTATGGGACTTTTTGCAAAAGTCCCAAGTTATGAATATAGCTTTGCATGGTGTTGCACGGTGTGGCACTAGCAGTAGTTTTATCTTTATGAAAAATCAATGAAGAAGTGGAAATAGTCCTGTAAGCCTTTTTATCAGGGTAAAGTTCCAAAAAAACTAAATATGAGTTTTTGAACCCAGCAAAACAAATTATAAATACCCCGAGTGGGTGTATTGGATGAACTTACAAGTCTGCGTAAAGCTCAATAGTCTATCTGGCTGAGACACCTTTCACACTTGCATTGCAGATCACATCAGGGTGCAATGCGTGAAAAACTTACTTTTTGCGGCGCTTTTTGTTCCTTTGAGTCATTAGCTTTTTTGTGTTTTTTATGCGCGTGTTGTTTGTGTGTTTCTTGCGTTTTTCACGCACGTTTTTTTAAATCACATGATTCTTAAATTGGTTCTTCCTACCTTTTTGCACATCACCTAGCAACCCATCCATTTAAAAAGCATTGGGCCACATTTATCACTTTTGTGCGCCTAAGTGTAGTAGTTGTACTAAATTCTGGCTAAATTACTTTAACACAGTTTAGGCGTAATGTTAGATTCGGGCACTTACATGTCATCCTGCTACAAGCTCCTCTCTGCTTTTCCCACATCCCAGAATGAAGATAACACTCACAGCAGCACGCAGGTGTGTGACACCCAGCACCCAGTGACCTCCTCAGCAGTGGCTTCTCCTGGAGGGGATCCCCCAGTGCTGGTCTCCTGCTGCACCCCTGTAATTCTGCACAGTATCCCCCTCAGACACTGTGCAGAATTACATGGGGAACACTTGTTTGTAGTATCTGCAAACTTCTGCAAGCTTCTGCAAACTTGTGCAAAGTTCTCCTCTCTCTTGCTGTGAGCTCAGCGTTTTGCAGAATATTTTGTAAATAGAAGGTGATGAACTGTAAATAGAGTCTGCAGCTCCTGTCTGCAGAGTATCTAATGTATCTATTATATGTTCCAGTGTCTGGCTGTGCTCTGCTGCTAGAAATGAGCTCTTCTGCAAAGGGGCTCAGTGTTTTCTTCTCAGATAACGCCACCTTCAGGCTGGAGTGTTTTTGCGCCAGTTTTTGCGCCTAAATGAAAACGTTGCAAGTGATGAATATCATTAGGCGCAGCAAAACATCTGGATTGGTAAGATAGATGAGGGAAAGCTGCTTATTTTTGCTGCGCGGCTAGTTTGGCGTTTAATCGCAAAAATGGCGCAAAAACGGTGCGCCTGAATGAAAAGGCGCAAAAACAACAGAAAAAACGAGTGATAAATGTGGCCCATTGCACTTGCAATGCTCACGAGTGCAATGCGGTTTTTATGCAACTCCATAGACTTGAATAGGCGTGAAATGCAAAAGTAGAGCATGCTGCGATTTTGACACGCATGAAAAAAAACACAAGTAGGGACAAGCCCACTGGAAACAATGAGAGTGCAATGCAAGTTCTGCACGTCAAAAGCATGCGCAGAACACACACGTGTGAAAAGCGCTAGGGTGGAAGGGGCTTGACACACTCATGTGGCTATTAGTTAGAAAAGTGAGTCGGTCTGAATGTACTAGAAATAATAAAATGTAACCTTTATTTTCTCATATAAAGTACCTGATAATAAGTAAATTATTATAAAACTTATCATAATTTTTAATATTGCTAAGATGTTATCTGATTCTGGTTAACACTTATGTGGCTGACAAGCAGATTACATTTCCATGTGAAAATAGTGTAGGTCTCGTGCACACTCATACACATATAACACATACTCACATGTACAAACACATACATTCATGTATACATGTGTATTCACTGATATAAATGTATATATATTTACACGCATATATTTATACACTTGCATACTTATACTGTCCCTGGAAGAACCTTGCAGCAGTTTTCTTAATTGTACTGACCTCTTTCCCCTAGGAGGTCAGAAGGACATATAGATAAGAATATACAGGCAGTCCCTGGGTTACGTACAAGATAGGTTCTTTAGGTTTGTACTTAACTTAAACTGGTATAATTTATACTTTTAACTCCAAGCTAAACATTTTTTTGTCTCTGTGACAATTTGATTTACAAAATTTGTGCTGTCATGGCAACAAGGATGATCAATTAAACTTCATTACAGACACCTTACAGATGATCATTGCAGCCTGGGATCAAAGTTAAGCATCCAGAGGTCACAGGGGGAAGAGAAGTCCGACTGTAACTAGGTGTGGCCTGTAAGTTAGGTGTCCGTAAGTCAGGGACTGCCTGTACAGTGAAAATATAAAGCTGTTTTCTTCAATTAGGAGGTAAATGGGAGAACATTTTAGGAAGCTTCCTAGTCCTGTTGTGCTGTAGTCACCTCTCCTTAGATCTAAGTCCTGTGACATAATAACAGATGTGATGTATGTGTCTCTGGCAGGTTGGTTGGATGGGCCCTGTAGCTCCTACTGTGGCTGATACCTTGGTAGTAACGCAACTGGGCAGTTCCTTTTCCTGATGGGACAGAAACAACAGTCCTGTGGACTGTTTGAAGGATGTTCCATGTATATGTAGCCTAACTTGAATTGGCACTGTTCCTTAGTTGTTATCGTCTGTAGCGCCCCTAAAATTTAAAACTTCCTGTCAACTTCCCAAATAATTTGGGGACAACTACTTTGTAATCAGCTGCAGCAAGTACAGATTGTCCTCAGCAGAGAACTCTTTAAAAATTTTTATTAAGAGTATGGAGCCAGCTCTCCTTAGTGGGAGCTGTATTGTCATACATTTCATTTAATGTATACATGTATGTCAGAGAGAAAAAACATAGGTGCTTCACTTGCCACATAACGGGAAGTTAATCAGGACATGTTGAACATGTAAAGGTACATGTGTTTTAAGGTAGACAATTACTAGGACATTTTAAAACTACTTAGTATTGATGGAAAAAAGAAATAACTTATTGTGCCGTAAGGAGTTACTGTAAATTGGATTAAGGCTGGATTCACACTGTCGTTGCCCGCCGTGCCATAGCACGACGGGCACACGGATGCGCGCAGGGAGAGGAGGAGGTGAGCACTGCTCACCCCGCCCCTCTCCATAGGTATATCTGTCGCACGGCGCCGTATGCCGTGAAAATATATGACATGCACTACCTTTTTCACGGGGTCTAGAGCGGTAAGGTGCCGCACGTGTGCTGCAGCATAACGCTTCCGTAGGGCACTGTGCGCCTATTGCTGTCTATGGGGGGCGTATATCGGCCGTATATACGTTGGCCGTATATATGTCCCCCATACGGCAGTGTGAATGAGCCTAAGGCAGGCATTTGGGGGCTGTGAGCTAGCCGCACAAATGTCTTCTATTGTGCACGATTACAGTGCATTGCTGCACCCTGAATGTGCCGAGTGCCCGCACCACAAATGATAGAGCAGGCCTAATTCAAGGTCTTACCCCGGTTTGCGGTGCAGTCTGTCACTTTCTATTGACACCCACCATTGTCCTATGAGCATTTAAATACAATATAGTAATACCAAAATACAAAACATGCATGCATTAGTCTAATATGATGGTCTGGGTCCTTGTGACCCCTTGAGAAAGACCGGCGGGTTGAAACGCGCGTTGGGGTACTCTTGCAAGCCAGGTAACCATGGTCACAAGGACCCAGCCCAGACCATCATATTAGACTAATGCATGCATGTTTTGTATTTTGGTATTACTATATTGTATTTAAATGATGAATACTATCTGTGGTCTGGTTGGACATATTTAGTAATGGTTGGTTACCTTATCAAGCCCATATCAAATACCGATCTTGTGCACCAGGGCTGCTGCTTATGTAAACTCTGAAGCCATAACTTTTAACATATGTTTTATCATGGATTTTGATCAATAAAATATGTGTATTAACTTTCCACAATTTTGTGCATGTTATTCCTCTCGTGTTTCTTTTGTTTTTGTTATTTGAATTTCCTAAGTAGGTGAGAGGAGCACTTAGTGTCCCCTGCCAGAATTGATTTGCATTGGTACAGTCTTGACTAACCTTTCTATGTTCATTATCAAAATGTCTTTGTATCTATTATACAATTGCACATTGCCAACTATTTGTGGCCCACAAAGTGCACATGTTCACATGCAAGAGGTCTTGCACAGGGAGTCTTCTTAACCTGCTAAAAAGTATATATATATCATAAGCCAGCTGCGGCTGGGGGTATTGTAGTGATGCAAAAACTGGTGACAGGTTCCCTTTTAAGGTGTTTAACCAAATATCCAACGCTTTCCAACATTTTGACTATTTGTGTGTACAATATCTGCCAGTCATCATCTAAGGCTCTTTTCACATCTAATGTCTACACAACACAACTACTGGAAAAAGTAGAGCAACGCAGTGCTATTTTCTTCAAACTTGATGGAATAGGTGATGGAGTCTCCAACCCATATTTAAACATTCTCAAACATATACATACAATTACAAATATATTATTCACAACATCTAAGTTGTGTACAAAAATATAATTTTTAACACATTACCTTAGGTTACATACATACCCCATATACGGCAATGGCCAGACACTTGCGACACCGTACCGGTCCTTACATGGGCAAAAGGTAGGACATGTCCTATCTATCCCCATGTGCATGGGCCGTGTGCCATTTTTATGGAGAGGGGTCACTTCTCCTCCTCTCCTGGCTGTAGCCGTGCGGGCATACGTACATGTAAATGCAGCTTAAAGTGTGCATCCTTTCACAGGTTTTACCGACTAATGAAAAGAAAGCGTTCACCCTAGCTAACAGAATAGTCCTTTAACCTGGGATTCATATTGAATAATTGAAGGAAAGTGATGGACCCTCAAAAGTTTACCTATATCCATGCCATCTCATTTGATATAGCGCCAATGTGTGTTGAGTATGATAAATATCTGCTTATCATTCAGTAATATACTTTATCCTTCATTTTTATAAAAAGACTGCATTCAATTTGTTGACTTGGTTGTAAAGTGAAGCGACTGCCTGATGAATCCTATGTGATGCAAGTCTGATTAAAGGAGACAGATCTAAGGATATTGTTACCTTTATTATCATTTTACTGCCTACACAAAAACAAATATTATGGTGTCTAGGTGTCAGTCATACCTACATGTATTAAATTAATTTGAGCGTTTATGCTGTAGATTATCATAAAGATATTGCTATGGCAACGTGCCTTTCTTTCCCATTCCACTAATTGCTTTAACACAACCACCAGCGACATTCTTTGAATTTCTAATGAGTATATGAAAAGAAAGTGCATCTTTACATGTCCCTCAACAGATGAATATCAGGCAGAAAAATATAATGTAAATAGCCCCTTGAATATTGAGATATGTAACTAAACAAGGAAGATTTTCTTGGGAAAATGAGGTTGGAAAAGGATAATATGAAGCATCATTTGGATAATCTTCTCTTTTTGTATAACGTGTTATATTCTCTTTACTAGATGAGTTATCATTAGGGACAGATTTTTATTCAATTGCAAGTGATGAAATGTTTGACAATAAGCACATACTTTCCTTATAATAAAGTTGACTCACCGGTCACAGAACTAAATATATCTTTAGAAGCAGAGGGTGACAACAGGAAGAAAATCTGTTTCTAGTCTGCGGAATATAAAAACTTTATTTCATTTATACTTTCAATATATTTTAAATTGAGTCTTTAAAAGTACAATATGAAAACAGTAAAGTGTTACTCTGCTTGGTCCAGGTGAAGAAGTTGGTCACTTATTACAACCTTTAACAGGGTAAATATTATATCATGATCACCCATATTATACCTACCCTGATAAAGTTTGACATTTGCCGCCCGGGAGCTGAGGGTTACCTGAGCCCTCGGTAGCAGGACTTGGTGTGGTGTAAGTGGCCAACCCCTTTGCAATCTAAATTAAAGGAAACCTACCATTTCAAATGGTAGGTGTAAGCTGTAAACACCGAGCACCAGCTCAGGGTGAGCTGGTGCCGGTGCTTAGTTTCGTTAGTGTTAAAACCGCGGTATCGCGGTTTTAACACTTTTTAAACTTTATAGCAGAAGCTGCTTCGGCGCTGCGTGCGCGCGCCTACATACGAAATGCCGCAGGCGTTGTGTGCGCACGGTCGCGCGCAGCGCCGAAGCAGCTTCTGCTATAAAGTTTAAAAAGTGTTAAAACCGCGATACCGCGGTTTTAACACTAACGAAACTAAGCACCGGCACCAGCTCACCCTGAGCTGGTGCTCGGTGTTTACAGCTTACACCGACCATTTGAAATGGTAGGTTTCCTTTAAAAGAAAATCTATTTTTTTTTTAAATGCTGGGCTATCAAGTCCAACCTACATTCCTATAGCGTTGATCAAGAAGAAGCCAGAAAAAAACTTAAACTTGATGTCCATTGTCCAATATTAGTGTAAACTTGATAGGACTATAATACATAAACATTAGCAATATTGTTGACCTTGTTGGTCACTTAAATAGACCTACTAAATATTTTATTTCCTGACTAATGATTTGTGCAAAACCAATCTGTCCCTCAAGGAGCCTTCGGATGTTTTGGCCTATATAGTTCATTCATCTGTATACCTAAAAAACAGTAATAGTACAGAAGAACACAAAATTAAACACATATTAAAGCAACACAAAAATGCTGAAACTATTTTACTAACGTAATAAACAAGAGGTGGGCTGAAAGTTTAGTGATCGCTGTCCTTGCAAACAAAATTGAAACATAACCACAAATAAATGTAAAAGATATTTAGCTAATAATAATAAATTAATAAAATATATCAGATGTGGAGAATAACATATTTTACTATTTCAAAGCAAAGTCCCCATGTATAAAGATATATATTATGTAATATTTTGTATATAATATATTTTGCACTTGTTTTCTTTTAACTTTTGAGATTTTAATAACAAATTGGGGCGGGGGATTTATCTTTATTGCTGAACTTTGGCCTTATTTCCCTTTTTAGCACTGTGAGCCTGCGTAACTTATCTAACATGTGTTAACCTCTTCCTGCCGAGGCCCTTTTTCATTTTTGCGTTTTAATTTTTCACTCCCCACTTTTAAAGATCCATAAATTTTTTTATTTTTCGATGTAAAGAGCTATCTGGGGGATTGACGTCATCAGCAGCGACACCGCCGCATCATAGTGCGCGCCCACCTGCAGATCGCATGGACACAATCTGCCGACTACAGAAGAAAGAAGAGGAGCCGGCGGGACCCGCGCCGAAGATCGTGAGCTTCACGCTGAAGATCAGGACCCACGCCAGCAATCTGGACACCGGAGGGTGAGTATTAAGTTTTTTTATTTTTTATGCGCTTGGCAGGGGACTGGCTGTATACTAGGTGGGGGCTGGCTGTATACAACATGGGGGCTGGCTGTATACAACATGGGGGCTGGCTGTATACTACATGGGGGCTGGCTGTATACAACTTGGGGGCTGGCTGTATACAACTTGGGGGCTGGCTGTATACTATATGGGGGCTGGCTGTTTACTATGTGGGGGCTGGCTGTATACTACATGGGGGCTGGCTAGCTGTATACTACACCCTCGGCTTACACTCGAGTCAATAGGTTTTCCCAGTTGTTGGTGGTAAAATTAGGGGTCTCGGCTTATACTCGGGTCGGCTTATACTTGAGTATATACTGTAAGTGCCCCTGGTTTATCCTGTTTGATTCTAACGGTAGATTTCCTTTAAAAAACATTTTAATTAAATTAATTAAATTTTTTGTAAATACTTTAAATGGAAACATTGAGGGGTTTTAATCACATGCCAGCGCTAGTGTGCCAGTGTATGACAGCCCCTCTGGCACAGCCGAATACATCAAGAGGCTCTGGCTTTTCATCCCCCCCTGGTGTGGATTTGGCAGAAATGGGAAAGTAATCACTAGTGCTAGCGATATACTAGCATTTGCGATTATTTCAGGGCTTCCTCGCCACTTTTGTGGTATACAAGTCCTGATAAATACCCCCTATTATTTTATCTTTATGTATATTTAAATAAATAAATACAAACTCTACCTCTTATTACAGCCATTTTCTAACTGCATGGCAAATTATTGTGATTGTAAACGGCTACTAATGTGCTTTTTTTCATAAATTTTTTTTAAATTATTGAATTTTTTTTTAAGAATATAATACTGATTCTAATACTTGTATAACATAACTACATGCTTCCAGTGCTATGATTGTATAACTAGTTTAATTTACTTCTTTCCTTTCTTTTCATTATTTTAGATTGTAAATAAACATTAGGACATCGGCTTAAAACATCAAGTGCCAATTCTGTCAGCAATGGTCAACTCAGGATATGCAAAACTAATTCGATATTTACAAGGAATGTTTGTCAACTTTGAAGCCTTTTATGCACATTTCCAGTAATGTTTTTCAAGGTCAAACACAGAGTGAATGCATTCCCTTTGAAAATCAATCTCCTTCACGTTGCTCGATTTGTTTTATTTACTGGAACAACAATAAGTGAACACTTTACATTGAAGAAAAAACTAGCAAACGTGTCAAATACATTGAGTTATAAAGAAGAGCTGATTGTGTCAATTGTCATTAGATTATCACCTGATAACCTTTTTAATGTGTATTCATACACTGAACACTAAAATGTTTTGTTTATACTATGTTTAAAGTATGGGTCTAGGGTCAGAAATAGACACCCAAATTTACATTAAATATACAACAGAAGAAAGCGGATGTCCACAAAAGGTCCAAATTCATATTTAATCTTTATTAATTCATCCAGAATTTAAAAACATTTAAAAAAGAAAACATCGGTGCTTAACACATACTACAAGACCCCAATACTCTGCCACATATTCCAATTTTACAGTCAAACCAAAATAATCATTTAGGTGAAAAGATGTTAGTACAAAATGATACAATAGTTCATCCCATAAGTATGGTGTACAAAACATTAATATCTAAAGACTGGTACAGCCAAAGTTTACCTATATAATCACGGTGTCAGGTATCGGGTATTGGGGTCCAAAGTCCCCACGCGTTTCGCCTGTAACCACAGGCTTCCTCAGGGGTAGTGTTCAAGGTAAAGAATAAAGAATTTATGGTGTACTTAGCCCTCAGAGTCTGATGCAAATCAGCTGCAGTCAGCACTCAGCGTGCGTGTCAAACGCCGTAACTCGCGTCGAGCGTTCCAGCTGGAGTGCATGTCAAATACCAGAAGTGATGTAACTTCCGTTTGAACGATCGCTTTGCAAAATACAGCGCTTGTGCTTCTGATCAATAGTCCGGGTAAATAGTTATTACTCATTCACACTAACACAGGGAGCATGCGCAAAGTACGAAGTATATATAGGTTTCCCTGACCGAATAAGGTAAGTATATACATAGGAAGTAGTATAAAGTGCGAATGCACATTCAAAACAAAAAATTAATAGATCTATATCAAAGTGCAAATGTTAAAGTGCAAACAATATTAGTGATTTGCTTATAGATTCGTTTTAAATATCAAATATAAAAAGGGAGTATAAAATACAAATTATACCGTAATAAACAGGTTTGTTAAAGGAGCTCAGATCGGACTCTGAGGGCAATAAGAATGAGAAAGAAGAAATGCTGATATTGTACAGAATAAGCGAATATGAATAACCATAAATAAATATAATTAGATAAATATAATATATGATATAAATATAAACACGCTGAGGATAAAATATACAACTATTTATGTATATGGAGTCCAAGAAACGGGAAGGAGGAGGAAGGAGGGAGAAGAAGATCCCACAGGTAAGCATTTTTTATATATATAAACGTTATACAACAAGGTATGTCAATATATATTGATCATGATCAAGTTACCAGTTTATCTGTAAGACAAAATGAGATCAAACAGAGTCCACAAGGCAAAAATGGGGTTAATGATAGTTCAGATCGATGGATGATGTGATCAACAAATATGCAATGGGTTTGTATGTTGACAGACGAATGTCCTGATGGCAATTATGGACTAAGAGGTGCAGAGGAGCAGAGGACATCTAACACAGGTTTGTACAGTGATGGTACCAAGTTTAGTCACCTATTATAAGTAGACAAAAAATCAAATATTAATATCACCATTAATAATCATGTGGATGAAGGAGGGAAAGTAAAAAACAGAAACCAAACTGGAAGACCCTTAAAGGAAGTAAAATTAACATGTTTTGTTTATGTAATCTCCGTTCCTCACAGGACCTTAACCCCTTAGCGCTACACGCCGTAGCTGTACTAAGCTGGGTCCTGCGAATAGCGCTCAGCGCAGTACAGCTACTGCGCGGAGACGATGCCGGTTCAGCTCTGCACAGGAGCCGAGCCGACATCGGGGGTTGCAGGATGTCAACGGTAATCTACCGCTGACATCCCTGGGTAACACCCACGGTTAGAGTCGACTCCAATCGCGGGTGTTTAAACCGTCAAATTTAACTTGCCTTCTGGGCGTCTTTCCCCCACATTCACCCCCCCCCCTCGTGCCATTTTCGGGGGCAGAGATCGTTGCTATGGCATCTCTGGGGTCCGAACGGTACCCCAGAGATGCCTGAAGGCAGTACCTTTAAGATGTCGTCTCTGACATCATCTTAAAGGCACAGTGTCAGCCTATGCATGTGCATAGGCTGACACTGCTAATACCCTGCAATACATTAGTATTGCAGAGTATTATCATGAACAAGCAATCAGATGATTTCTTTTTCATGTCCCATGTTATTACAAGTAAAAAAGTAAAGAAAAAATGTTATTCAATAAAAAATAAGTTTATGAATCAATAAAAATGCCCAGAAAAAAAATCCAGTACAGAATTGATGCTTTTCTACTCATGACCTCAAAAAAAGTTCCTAAATTTTCAACAATAGGGGATACCAACCCCAAAATGGTAACACTGCAAAAAGCATCTCGTCCCGCAATGGCCCCAGTAACGAAAAAATGAAAATTTTATAGCCTATAAAAGGGGCCAATGAGGAAACTAAAATCCTGGCAGCTGCAGGTCCCTCCTTTCCTTCTGCGCTCATAAAACAAGTAACGGCCACATGTGGGGGGCTCTGTAATCTGGAGAAATTTCATAACAAATTGTATGGTGGGTTTTCTCTTTTTATCTTTTGGAAATGTGTAAATTTTAGGGCTAAATGAATGTATAACCGACAAAATTTGACCATTCTAAATTTCACCTCCATTTTGATGTTATTACTATGAAGATCTCATGGGGTTAACAATCTTCCTAAAAGCTGTTTCTGATAGTTTGAGGGGGCAGATCTGAAAATGGGTTGGTTATATAGGGGGGTTTTAATGCTAAATATCTAAAATTTTATTCAAAACAGTACTAATCCCCAAAATAGAAAATTCTAAAAATACGAAAAATCGATAGTCTTTTTGTAAACCGCGTGGCATCAAAATAAATTATGCAGACATTTCAAAAATTATGAAAATGTAAAGTAGACGTATGGGAAATGTTATTAAGCAAGTTATTTTCCTGAAAACACGATGATTTTGAATTTCAAAATTGGCAAATTTTTCAAAAAATTCATTGTTTCTTTTTTTTGTAAATAAACGCAAAACTTATCTGCCAAAATTTACCACTAAAATGAAGTACAAGATGTGAATAAAAAACTATCTCAGAATCGCTTCGATAAGTAACAGAGTTCAAAAGTCATAACCATATAAATCGACGCAAGTCAGAATCCATAAAATGGGACTGAGCCTTGGGCTACAAAATGGCTGCTTCCTTAAGGGGTTAAAGGGGCATTCCCATTTGGGCATTTACATTTAATTTAATTCATTTGCCACATGTTAACATTCCTTCAATTGGATGTTATTAAAAAAAAAATGTTCCTGTGTGAAGATAATTTCTCATAAATGTTGCTATGCTGTCCCATAGAAATGAGATGGCTTCCTCGGATACGACCATCTCACACTTTGGCAGCAGTGGCCAGACATGCAGTATTGAGCCCTGCCTGACCACCCGGCTTCAGCAATCATTACCACAGGACAGCTGTGCGACCTGCAGTAACTCCCGGACATTTCAAAAACTTTGTTTCTTTGTGCAATCACTCCAGCAGGTGGCCATATCCAAGGACACAGTCTTGTTTCTAAGGAGCCATATTACTACATTTATGAGAAATTATCTTCACACAGGTAAACTTTTTTAATAACATCTAATTGAAGAAAAAAAATAAATAAAAAAAATAAATAATATATATATATATATATATATATATATATATGGAAGATTAATGAAATTGAATGTTAATGCCCAGACAAGAATATCCCTTTAAGATATCCTGGACTTCTCCCGTGCATTGACGTTATCTGGAACTCGCTACCAAAATGTGAAAATGTCCCCCACCTTCCAATCCTTCAAACACAATCTGAAAACCCACCTGTTCAGGATCACCTACAACACACAATAATTGCAATGATATTCTTCCTCAAAGTCCTCATGTCTCTATCCACCCTCCCACACAATTGGGAGCCCTCAAGGGCAGGGTCCTCCTTCGGACACAGAGCTGATGCCGGTTCAGCTCGAGATCTGAACCGAACCTGCATGGGATACACGGGGTGGCAGCTGAAACTAACAGCCGATACCCCAGTGTAACACCTGCGGTCAGAGTGGGCTCCGATCACGGGTTGTTTAACGCGTTAAATGTTGCGGTCAGCACAACTGGACCCCAGGGCTGCCAGCTGGCAGTGCCTGTAAGATGGCGTCTATGACGCAGCGGCACAGGCACAGCGGCACAGGCACAGGCACAAAGGCACAGCGTTAGCCTAATACCCTGCAATACATCAGTATTGCAGAGTATTATCATGAACAAGCAATCAGATGATTTCTTGTTGATGTCCCATGGTGGAACTTGTAAAAAAGTTTTTAAAAAAAATCTTATTCAATAAAAAATAACGTAATAAATCAATTAAAAAATGCACATAATCCCCATATCATATAAGGAAACATATAACACGAAAAAAGTCTAAATCATAACACAAAACACACATATATAGTATCACCGCGTCCGTAACAACCCGTAGAATAACAGTAAACTACTATTGAACCTGCAAGATGAATGCTGTTAAAAGAAACTGTTATAAACCTGCCAAAAATAATGATTTTCACCTATTTAATCCCACAAAAAATGCAATAAAAAGTGATAACAAAACATAAATATTCCAAAAAATAAGCCCTCAACCAGCTCCGTAGCCAAAAAAGTAAAAATGTTATGCCACTTAGAAGACGACAAAGCAAAAATTATAGATTTTTTCTCCACATTAGGGTTTTATTTGACAAATTTAGTAAAACATAAGAAAAAATATTCATGTATGGTATCCCTGTAATCATATTGACCCATAGAATAAAGATGACATGATTATTAGGCTATACGGAGAACACCCCCTCCACCCAAAAAAAGTAAAAAATTCAGTACAGAATTGATGCTTTTCATAAAAAGCTCCTAAATTTTCAACAATAGGGGATACCAACCCCAAAATGGTAACACTGGAAAAAGCATCTCATCCCACAAAAAGATGCAATCACATGGCCCCAATAACAAAAAAGCTAAAATGTTATAGCCTACAAAAGGAGACAATGGGGCAGATTTATCAAGCAGTCTGAAAGTCAGAATATTTCCAATTGCCCATGGCAACCAATCACAGCTCCCCTTTAAAATATTCATGAGCACTGGTGAAATGAAAGCTGAGCTGTGATTGGTTGCCATGGGCAACTGGAAATATTCTGACTTTCAGACTGCTTGATAAATCTGCCCCATTGAGTAAACTAAAATCCTGGCAGCTGCAGGGTGCTCCTTCCCTTCTGCACCTCACTGTGTGCCCATAAAACAAGTAACAGCCAAATGTGGGGGGCCTCTGTACTCGGGAAAAAGTGCACAACAAATTGTAAGATGGGTTTTCTCTTTTTATCTTTCGGAAATGTGTAAATTTAGGGCTAAATGAACGTATAACCGACAAAATTTGACCATTCTAAATTTCACCTCCATTTTGATTTAATTACTATGAAGATCTCAAGGGGTTAACAATCTTCCTAAAAGCTGTTTCGGATAGTTTGAGGGGTGCAGATTTAAAAATGGGTCGATTATATAGGGGTTTTTTATGTTAAATATGTAAAATTTCATTCAAAACAGTATTTATCCCCAAAATAGTCAACTCTGAAAATACGGAAGATGGATATTCGATTTGTAAGCAGTGTGACATCAAAATAAATTATCCAGACATTTCAAAAATTCAGAAAATGTAAAGTAGACAAATGGGAAATGTTATTCAGCAACTTATATAGATGGTAAATCTATCTGCCTGAAAAAGAAATGATTTTGGCAAACTTTTACTAAGTATATTTTTGCTATTTTTGCTAAGTATCAGTGTTCAAAAGTTATAACCAAATAAAGCGATGCAAGTCAGAATCCAAAAAATGGGGCTGAGCCTTAAGCTACAAAATGGCTGTGTCCTTAGGGATTAAATGTCCAATGATTTCAATGGACTTTTGAAGGTTTTCGTTATTGCCCATTTGCACCACTTCCGTTAGGCTTCTGTTATTATTTCAGTGAAATCTGAAACGTAAGGTAAGATGTAAACAACACAATGTTATCCGCTGTTTTAGAGGACTATAGGGGGTTATAACAACCTATTGTTATGCATGTAGAGATCTTGTGTGTAACAGTGTGCTCGATTTTTCTAAATGTTTGCTTTATTGTGATTCTTAGGGAAACCATCTATGGTACTTATCCCGTATAATATATTCAAACACTGAGACTAAAATGCTTGTTTCATGTCTGTTTAAGAGGAGACCCAAAAACACTATATAAATAAAAGCTCAAACAAATATTTCATAAATAGTCTAATGACCTGTGATAACTATTGATTGCTTATTTCTGATGTTACATTGTCATATTGGTGAATCCAAGTACAATGGCACATCTTCTTTTTTACTATTTGAGCCAAAGTAATAATCATAAAAAGGCTAAATATAGTCAACCTGTACAGAGATATGAAAAGCAGATGTCTGTAAAATTACTTTTCATTAATAGATTTGTTAAGAAATGATACCGCTGATTGTAACTGATTTTGAAATTTCAGTAAATTATGATAACAAAGGAAAAATCTTTGGACATTGATTGAAGATGTCTTATCTTTAATCCCTTAAATTACAGATAACCTTGTGGTCAACCAGTTCTCAATTGCCCTTTCTAGTGAAGAAAAACTTTATGTTAAAGAAAAACTACCTGTAAAAAATGTATAAAAGTTGTGTCTAAGTAAAACAAATATGGAGAACACTAACCTATGAGTGGCCCCTGCCCCACAAATACGGCAGCCATTGGCAGTTAAAAGCTGTTTTGACCAGGAGTGAATGAGCGTTATTTGACTTAAACAATAAAACTCTTTGATCTAATTAGATAACTAGATGTTAAGGTTTATTTCCCGTTATTTTTTAACCCCTACGGGACTCAGCCTCTTTTGGCTTTAAGGACGCGGCCCCATTTTTCAAATCTGGCCTGTGTCACTAAAAGTGGTTATAGCTTTGGAACGCTATGAGATATCCAGGGGATTTTGAGATTGTTTTCTCGTGACACATTGTACTTCAAATTAGTTTAAAAATTTGGATGAAATCTTTTGTGTTTAGTTATGAAAAAAAAAAAATTGGCAAAAATTTGGAAAAATGCTTTATTTTCAACGTTCTAAATTCTCTACTTTTGATGCAGACAGTCATAGCTCCCAAATAAATTCTTAACTTACATTTCCCAAATGTCTGCTTTATGTTGTATGGTTTTTTAAGATTCCACATATTTTACTAGAATGTTATGAGGCTCAGAATTTAGATGCCATTTTTCACATTTTTGGTAAAATCCCCAAAACCCGTCTTTAGATGGACCTGCTCAACTTCTAATTGACACTGAGAGGCCCAAATAATAGCTAGACTCCTAAATTACCACATTATGGAAACTACACCCCTCAACATATGAAAAACCACTTTTAAGAAGTGTGTTAACCCTTTAGGTGTTTTATAGCGGTTAAAACAAAATGGAGGTGCAAATTGTAATATTTTTTCACAATACACTCATTTTGGGTGGAAAATTAAACATTTACAATGGATTAAATGAAAAAACGCTCCACAAATTTTTATACCCAATTTCTCCCAAGTACACCGATACCCTATATGTGGTGGTAACCTGCTGTATGGGCGAACGGCCGGGCATAGAAGGGAAGGAGGCGCCATCCAGATCAGATTTGTTATGTCACATTGTACAGGCTATAATTTTTTTCTTTTTTTAATGTGCACGTATAGGGTTTTATTTCTTTTGCCACTTGATATGCACTTTTCTGGTACGTAATTTTTGGGGCATCTATAGCTAATTGGTGAGATTTTATTAACTCTTTGTTGGTGGAGGAAATGAAAATCATCAATTTTTAGGAAAATTTTTATGTGATTTTTTTGGCCGTTAAGCATACCATAAAAATAGTATATTATTTTTATTCTATGGGACACCACAATTACGAAAATACCTCATTTATATAAAAAAAATTTCCATTTTTACTGAATAAAAAGTAATTTGCCAAAAATGTTAATTTTGGCATTGCCGTCTTTCATATGCATAACTTTTTTATTTTTCGCCTCACAAATCTGTTTAAAGGCTTATTTTTTGTGAGAAGAGTTGTTCTTTTTAGTGGGCTTATTTTAGAGTGCATAACATTTTTTAAATCACTTTGTAGAGCATTTTTTATAGGGTATTAATTAAAAATGATCTTTTTTGGAGTTATTTTTTTTTTTACGGGGTTCAGTTTGCGGACCTAATAACGATTCTGTTTTATTATGTAGATTGGTATGGATGCAGCGATACCAAATATGTGGGGGTTTTGTGTATTTTATTTAATTGTACTGAATAAAAACTAATTTGGAGAAAATGTTGTTCATTTTAGCATCACCATCTTTTCATATGCATACATTTTTATTTTTCGGCTGACAAATCTGTTTTGGGGGTTATTTTTTGCGAGAATAGTTGTTCTTTTTAGTGGGATTATTTTAGAGTGCGGAAATTTTTTTTAGCACTTTTTAGAGCATTTTTTTAAAGGTATTAATTAAAAATGATTTTTTTTCTAAATTTTTTTTGCGTTTTTTTCCTCCGCTGTTTACCATGCAGGGTTTTTTTGTGTTTTTGTTTTTTTTTACAATGGAGTGACTTGTATTCCTGTGACTACTGAAATTCAGGCCAGGCGCAGATAAAATCATACACAGTAATCCCCAAGAGATGTGATCCTCCATTGTGCTAAACATACAGGCGGTCCCCTACTTAAAAACACCCGACTTACAGACAACCCCCAGTTACAAACGGACCCCATGAAGTTGGTAATTTACTGTTGTTTGGCCCTGGGCTACAATAAACAGCTATAACAGTTATTAAAGGTGTCTGCTATGAAGTTTTATTGTTAATCCTAGTTCTTAGAACAATCCAACATTTTTGAAAATCCAGTTGTCACAGTGACAAAATGCTGGGGTTACAATTATCAAATATACAGTTCCGACTTACATACAAATTCAACTTAAGAACAAACCTACAGAATCTATCCTTTACGTAACCAGGGGACTGTCTGTACTATTCCAATTCCTGCTCCCTGATGTAGGTTTGCTTCATACAGTACTGAATGTGTTATTTATTACTTGTCTACTTATGTACTTATAAATGTTATATACGCCTGAAACATTGGCAGACGGGAATGTAGCATCTGCAAAACTGATTATTTAATTAGCACAGAAGAAAAAATGAGAATGTTTCATAGAATTTTTAACAAGCCAACTGCATTTTCGAGTAACTTCAGTACACACAGTACTCAGGGATCAAAAACCTGACATGTCTAGCTTGTGTTCTGTGAATAGTGTGAAGTATTCTTGACACATGATTTAGTATTACATTGTAGATATGATCTTTCTATTTTATTCTGTATTTATTACTTGTAGAGTTTATTCCAGATTAGAAAAGCATGAAGGCTTTGTTCTGAAAACAAGGACAAGTTGTAATACCAATTAAAAAATTCACTCTAATTTTGACATAATTTGTGATTTCTGTGCACGTTTTGCTAAGCAAATCTCTAAAGTCTGTTTTTCTATTAGGTTATGTTTGCATCGAAATATTCTTCCAAGTAAATTTGAAAACCAAAACCTAAAAGGATTTTAAAAACAGAATAACCTTCCATCGTGTGGTCTGTCTGTTGTTTCTATTTCTAGGTTTGGCATTAAAAAACTGAACCAAAATATATGTTTCTTAACATTTAAATACTCTATGCCTAGATATTATATAATTTTCTATCTTGGGATTAACAAGACATTAACGTGATTTACTAAGAGTTAGTAATTGTGGCATAATTCTCGACCATATCCAATGCTGCACAGGACTTATAGTTATTGGCCCTAGAAAGGTATGTAAACATACCTTTGTATGTGTTGTTAATAGCAGCTGGGCAGTGACAAGTGCATTATTATACATGTATTCCAGGCTGTTTTCTGGGTCCACTAAGTTGTGCTGGTATGTGAGATATCTTTCCAATGAGTCAATATGCCGATGCTCATTATGCACAGTGGAGGCTGTGCCGTGTACAGTGAAGAGATGAACACAGCACAGCATCCATTAACATCTAAGGTCAAGTCATCCAAGAACATCATTGACCATATCTCCTGAAGTCCGACGCATGATGTGGAGCTGTTCAGAAGCAGGGAGAGCTTGACTCCAGTGTTAAACTTTCCGCCTCCCTGACTTTATACAACCAATTTACATCACAATTCAAAGCTGATTTTCTGGATGATGCCACCAAAACAAACATGATGCCATAAAACAAAAATGAACTTAACAACATAATGGTAGAGGTTTATTAGGCCAATTTCTGATGACATGTTCCCTTTGGGCAGTTAATTACATAAAGTCACAGAGGTGAAGAGTTTACTACTGAATCAACCTCTCATTCTTTCTAAATGCCTTCTTTCCTGGGATTGACTTCATGAACAAGACTTTAGGAGATATGGTTGATGATCAGGGTGGGCTCCAGGTATCAGTAGGCCCCTGGGTGACAGAGCCTCAGTGGGCAGCTTTTCAGTGAACTCAAGTGGTGGCATTAAAATAATCTGAAACTAAATTCCCTAGTCTATCCTACCAATCAGCCCCCCTCATTGTTTTTTTATACACAGCCCCCATTATGATTATTTTATATAAGACCACTCACACTCAATTGATTCATTAGAAACAGTTCCCCTATCCCCCATGAATTAGTGTAGCCTTATGTGGACCTCAGCAGCTCTGGGCCCCGGCACTTGCACAGGTACACCCAGTGCTGGCGCGGGCCTGGTTGATAATGTCACTAGATACAGGACCAACAATTATAGTGAGAATGTGACTCATGCTAATTTTTGTCCCTTTGAGTTTATACAACCTATTGAAAATCTCTATTCCAAGTTGATTTTCTAGACATTGCCACCACACTGAGCCAAGAAAAAGACATGACCAGGAAGGTGTCAACCTGCTTGACAACACACTACTAGTGATTTATAAGGTTAATTTCCGCTGACAGGTTCCCTTTAATCTGGCTTATTATTATTCAACAAAAATTATTCTTTTACTAAATGGTCAATCTGCTACATTATTCAAAACTAGTGAACCAGAGCTGAAATATAACAGCTGTATCTTTTATAATAGCTGCCATTTTTAATTGAGTTCAGTACATTCTATACAATTTAGACATAACTGTGAAAATGGTTTCTTCTGTACAAACAATATATCACATATCCCTTTCATTTACTGTTGAAATTATTATTAAGTGTGAGCCGTAAGCTGCTGGATATAAAAATGGCTAGTTCATATGTAAATGTAAAATCGTGATTGATTTAGCGCTTTAAATGAAGAAAATGATCTCCAGTGCTTCTTAAACAGACAAATTATAACTCAAGAACATCAATTTGTGAAGATTAAACAATTAGCATTTTTCCAAAGAAGCAAACACTTAACTAGGTATAATTACTTGTCTAGTATACGTATGCCTCAAATAGCACATTTTATATCTCATTTCACTTAAAATAAGATCCGACATTCAGCTGTACAAAATAAATATCTTTACTAAAACAACATAATAAAAAGCCACGTTCCATTAAAAGCTTTTTATTATATATTGTTAGATTGTAAATGGATTCTGAGTAGAAATATACCTTATGGGAATAAACTTGTTGGGAAAAATAGGTAAGGGATGCAATCAATGCTGAAAAGAGAGAGTTTACTTAAGCCAGGAGGTAATGAAACAACAGACTGAAACAGAGAGAATAATCACCAATGGAAGATGTCAAAACAATCCAAAAGATGACTTAATAATAAAAAATGTAGATTTAATAATAAAACAAAATATGTTGACTGACAGAGTTATTCTGACTGCTATTTTTGGGGTCAGGAATTTCTTTTCGATTATAGACCTATTGGCATTAGCCTTGTAGAGATTTTTTTTACTTCTTCTGGATCAACACTAGAATTTATAGATTGGACAACTTTTAGCGGGATCTACCGTGATACTAAAAACTGGAATCCATGTGTCGATATAGGCGAGGATTTATGATGCCCTGATGTATGGTGCACCAGCACTTGAAATAAACCACTCGGACTGTGTCAGATATATCTAGGGGCTATGGATTCCTGATATATTCAGTGGCAAGGGAGCAATCAGGCAATTCTATCCCAGGTCCTGTCTGGCGTAGAATTGCGACATAACCTGTGTGTAGGCATGGGGGATGTTCTTGTCCCGCATTGGCCCACTCCATGGCCTATTGCGTACGGCTTGTATGGCAGAAAATTGTTGTATAAGCTTTGATGAATCCCCCATGCTATTCTATTCTACAGCAACTAGTCTAAATGCACAAATCTGAGTACAGGATCCTTATTACATTTTTTTTATTAAATTGCATGATGCATCACAGCTTTTAATGCTCAGCAGCGTGCAGTAGGATTTGTCATCAGTGTAGCTCAAGATTCTATGGATTGGTCAATAGAGTATTGGAACAGAAATGCCCTGTAAGGGGTGTGAGTATCTATTAAAGAAATCTGAATGTAATAGTAGGGTTGAGGCACTTCCAGGACACAATATGATGACAGCATCGGCTGACGTCAAAGCCTGTGTGCAGCAACATCGTATGGACCTGCCGCTGCCGGACAGAAGAAGACCTGCGTTGGAAAGGGAATTATTGATATTCTATTTATTTGACCTGAGTTTAAGCTGAGTTTGGGTTTTCCAGCTGAAAAACTTAGCTTATACTCAAGTGTATACAGGAATGTACTTTAGATATAGAACCTTTGTAGTGCCAGCTTACTGGAGGCACACTCTCTCTGCATGCCACACTGTGGTAGCCAGCCATGGGGCCTGAATTGTATTCCATTAAGGATTGCATTTTTAAATACCCTAAAATTTAATTACCCTCCTTCAAAAATCCATAACTTTTTTATTTTTCTGTGTACAGAGTTGCATGAGGACTTGTTTTCTGCATAACTAACTATACTTCCTAGTGATAGTATTGTACATTATGTACGGGAAAACTGTAAAAAAAAAAGTTCCAAAGATACCAATGTATCTTTGACTACACTCACATCTCGTTTTTTGTATACTGCCAGACGATACATTTATCATCCCAAAAAAATGGACACAAACTTGAGGTCTGGCATATCCATTCATGTCTACTACGGACAAGAGGGATGCACGTATAGTGTACCTCAAGAATCTTTTCATGTCCTTTGTATGTATTTCTATTTTTGGTTCTAAAAAATGTAGCCTGTTACATTATCCTGTAATTTGTGAAAACATATGAAGAGCATATACATTTTTTTAATAGGGCAAAATATGGACAACTTATACACATCGTATACATCCGTTCTTTCTGTTTTTTGTCCAAACATCTTTCAAGAGAAAAAAGCATTTTGTATCATGACACAAAAAATGGATAAAAATGTATACATTCTTTTTCAGTTTTGTGATGGATACACTGCAGCCTAAAAACAAGATGTGAATTTAGCCTTACTACTGAACTTCATGAAGCTTTTGACTTGTAGCTTATTCTGGTTCCTACAGAATGCACCTGAAGTAAATGGATGTACTTGTGTGAGTAACCATGAAATATGAGTAACCTATAAATAGATTTATGTATGGCCTTTGAAATGCATTGTATAATGGATGTTTTTATTTTAGATATATAAACAGAACTTTATGTGTAGAACATTTGCATAAGTATAGTATACAGGAGAAGAGAAGTGTCTTTCAGGTATCATTTGAAAAGATGTCAAGCCATCAGAAAGACACATTATTATTATCAATCTTATACCAGTGTTATTCCAGTTATCATAACGGATGTGAAAAGGCCATTATGTCCTTATCATTTGTATATTAGTATAATTAGCTGTGTGATGGCTTTAACCTGAAATAGGAAGGTCTCCAGACAATACCTAATTATCAGTCATCTGACCCGTTCTCTATCATTACTTACACTGTCTTCTGAACTTTTCAAAAAGAACTAATTATACTTTATAGCATCGGATACCAAATTGTTGATTTATCCAAATCCAGGTTTCTAATTTTTAATGAGAAAAAGCAAAATGTAAAAAATTAATGAATATAAATGTATGTAAAATTAAAATACTTGTTAGTGTGATAATTCTTTACAGTACAAAAAAATTGTATTTGGTTAAAAAGTTGGCATTTCGACCACTCTCTGACACAGTCCCTGAGACTGTAATTTATTACATTATTTTCTATTTATTACACTATTATTATGCTACACTATCCCACAATTACAGCATGCATTATAGTATTTTCAAAATAGGGTGATAATAATGTTGATAATATTTATAATAATATTTATATTTATACTTTGAGTATCAAAACTCAATGTAATCCAATACAATTAAATTTTAATGATTTTTTTATTCATTATATTTTTCGTACAATTGAAAACACGTGCTAAAAGCTCAATGAAGCTAAAGAAAAAATTGGACACATAACGGAACACATACAACAAATGTGTTGTTACTGTATAGGTCATTTGTATAGGTCAAATGACCCAGTAAATTAACTCGAGATATGAAACATCACATCGCACTTACTGAAATGAATAAACTCGATATCTAATGGAGTTTGGTTCTTAGTGGAGCCTTTCCCTCTTGTATATCCATATTTGAGCGTTAAGAGTCTTAAGGGGGACTGTTGCCTGGTGACGGAGTGGATTGTCATGCTCCTGCCAACCATTCAGGCCTAAAGGGTTGCAGGTAATAGCGCCATAGAAAAGAATTGCCACCGTATACATCAGGAGTAGTATATGATAAATGTCCCCCATAGATCAACAGCTGATCACAACTGTGCGGTCATCTATCCTTGCTGGCTGGATGCCAGTTGACCCAGGTGTCTGAATCAAGTTTGTTCCTATTTTATTCAACAAGTTACCTACAGCTATACTTGCTCAGTCCCTCTGTAATAGTATAACTACGATATTACATGCTTTCCCTTTGGCTTCTCCTGATGATTAATACTATTTATCATATATATATTCTATATACTATTTCTGTTTGCCCTTGCAGTTATGACCTGTGATATTGCTGGAGATTTTTCCTGTGCATCTCACATACTTGGAACAAAAACTACTATCTCTTTGGGATAGCATATACCTTCCAATAAACTTGCATCATTTGGTTTGCACAGCTTCTACTATGATTCACCATATTACTTGTCTTCTCAAAGGGGTTTGCCCATAAAATAAAGTTCTCAAATTTTAATACCATTGTGAGTGTGGGCGGGGACTCTCTAAGAAGACACTTCATGATCCCTCTGTGTTATGAAATGCTGTGTGCTGACAATGTGCTTAGATTATCAGGGTACAGGTTTATCTACACTTTTATATAGCTTCTGAACATTCAATAGTATCTGACAGATAGAGAAAGAGATGAGACAGATCAGGGATGATGAGATCCATGAGATGGATAAAAAAAACACAATATAAACACTAGATATACTAAAAACAGCGCAGTCTGTACTATTTGCAGTTTGCCTGTGTAGTTTGAAGAGGGAGCCAGATTCATGATTTCTGGCGCACTTTCTTCATGAATCTGGTGCTCCCTGCACTGCTCCGACAGAATGCACCATTTTTTTTTGTGCATCTTTAACATCGGCCGTGCAACACACTTCTGTGAGACTTTGCATTTTAAATGTAGAACACAGTTCGACTAAGCACTGGAATGGCCATTTCAGTGCAGAATTGTGTGTCACATAGGGTAGCAGAGCGCACCACAAAGTATTGAATGTGCCACAAATGTGTCACAGACACTTCTTAAATACATGTGCAGGGTCTCACATGAAAGAACGTGAAAAGTTCAACAGAAAACTTGCGCAGGGGCTTTAGACAAATCTGGGCCGATGACTATCTCCACTCTACTCCCTCACCAAATCAATAAAACACACAGTCAGCTCCGCTATAAGGACCTTATCTGTCTGTAGCTTGTAGAGTAAGTCTATGCATGCTGCTTGCTGGTGGAAGTGCCTGTGTCTGAGCTGGTCTTGTGTTGCATGGGGGAGCTGTAGGAGGCAGAGAGCACTGCAGTGTGCAGACAAGAGAACCTATTCATTATAAGAATCCAACCATAGTCAGAGGATTTACAGTCGTATCCAGGGACAACCAAAATTGTAAACACCTGGATCGATAGAGATATCTGTGAAATGCTGTTTTTTTTGTTAATAACAGGGAATTAGAGAATGGGTTATTTTCTTTTCATGAGTTTATTTAAGAATATTGTCTTTATGGGTATACCCCTTTAAGGAAATGTTACACAAAGAATGAAATTGGGAGAATAAGAGAAATGAAAAGAAAGAATAAGAGAGAAATATAGAAAGAATAGAAAGAACTGAATTCACATATAAACTCTGCTTGCCAGTCCATAACTTGTTCTGTGTACAATAGGCTCTCAGTTCATTTTATTTCAATGCACATTGCTATAATGTCTCAGCAGTGACTAGCCCATGCTTCAAAATCAATTATACTTATTTATAGCTCGTGATTTTCTGGCTATATAAGTATGTATGTCTATGTATTTGTCTGTGTCTCTAATCCTAGGTCATAACCTTGGTAAATGGAATTCCTTCAGAATTTTTTAAATTATTCATCTCTGTCTGTAGTTGGTGAACAGATGTTGTAGAGTTGCATAGACTGAGTTATCTATGAATAATAGAATGTTTGTTGTGTCTGTCATTCGCTAACTTTGTATTTGTGCTGTAAGAAACCTCATATGATAGCTTTTAAGAATGGAGACAAATAATAACAATTTTTTTTTCGTTTATTATTGGAAATTGGCTTATAAATAAAATCGGACACCGGAAATGAATTGTTTTAAAAGTTTCACAAAACAAGTCATTACTATATTACTTTAAGACCCAACCAGGATTTAGATGTAATAGAAAAGATATATTTGACACCAATTAAAAATTCTCTGTTGGTCCCACGTGCATCTCTGCCACATACACACAAGCACA
Source organism: Engystomops pustulosus (assembly GCF_040894005.1). Taxonomy (NCBI): domain Eukaryota; kingdom Metazoa; phylum Chordata; class Amphibia; order Anura; family Leptodactylidae; genus Engystomops; species Engystomops pustulosus. The sequence continues at coordinate 44,862,241 of NC_092411.1, read as the reverse complement.
GCACTGTTTCATACACATACACACACACACACAGCCCTGCTACGTTCACATGCTTTTCATCCCTCCCAGTCTACCGCATATTGTTGTGCATGTAACCCCCATCCACATTGTTCATCATATGCAGACTGTACTCCACAGACTGTGTAAACCCATCTGACAGATTCCACCTATTAGACCTCTTTTCAAACCATATGTGACTCCAGCCTTTCTCCAAACAGACTCTACTCCATATTAAAAACTGTTCCATGCAGACTGCAGTCACACATGTAAATCGTAGAGTGTCAGACACAGCTCCAGCACCCTATGTACCCCCTTCCTCTTATACATAACCTGGAGAAGATATATCTTCCAATTTCTTGTCTTTTGCTGTAATCTATTTAAAGCACTATAGAGCAGGTCTTGTGCCGTTGTAACCTCCATATGCATAATACAGCACATAGAGATGTACCATATTAAGGCCCCATGCACATGACCGTAATGTGTGCTGGCCACACAATTTGAGGCCAGATCACAGTCCCCATAGAGGTCTATGGCACCCAATCATGGTACGGTGAGCACTCCATGTCTTAGTTTTCTATGGAGTGGGGAGGGGTGGGCACACGGTCATGTGCACAAGGTCTAAGCAAAATGTAGTGTATTGTGAAAATGCAGTTCTGTGGTTCACCAGACAATGTCAATGTACATATACATTCCAATGATTTAGATGTATTTTCAGGTGTTCAATGTGTATATGTGATGAAAGGAGCTGCAGATATCTGGGATAAATTCATCAGCGATAGGTCATGGTCAGGAGAGGTTATCATGCAGTTGTGTACCCAAAGGAGCAGATTATCTCCTGTGTGTCATATGATTCACGTTAATGATCAACCATAATGTTTACAGTGTGCTGAATATATTTGCCTATATGGGGCTTAGATCTTCACTATTATCAAGCTTGAGCATTTGCAGGCTATTAAAGGTGCATAGACCCACTCCACCACTGGCCCTGCCCCCTTCTTACCCATCCATATCAACTTAATGTGAAGTTGGCGTAAAGGATGCAATAATTGCAATTTTTGATGGATTAAAAGGAATTGTGATTGTTTCAGGGCTTGTACTAAGCACATTCTTAGTATTAGACAGCTTGATAAATCTCCTACAATGACTTAAGTGCAGCTGAGCTTTTTATTCCAGATTTTAATTCCCCAAACCCTTGCAATCCCATGCTTTTCTAAGGACCGACTTGTAAGTTATTAATCTGGGAGGGACCTATTGTCATATTTGTTTATGAAAGTTACGCTGCTGTGTACTGGACGTCATATGCTGTACCTGTTATTAATGGCTGTGGATGAAATAGTATAAGGTAGTAGTTATATAATGGCTTCATATAATATACACTATATACTATATAGACATACCAAATGTTAATGTAATGTGTAATGTAGCAGTGTAATAATAATATTTATAATAAATCTTTATATAGCGCCACCATAATCTGCAACGCTTTACATATCATGGTGTACAAATACAAATAAAATAAGACTTTATCAGCATAGGAATGACCACCCTGTTTCCAAGAGCTTACAATCTATGAGTCTGGCTTCCATGAACTTTTAAATCTTACTACGTATGTCATTATTACAAATCAAATTTATGTGTCACATTTTCTTTTCTTTCACTGTTCAAAGTCATATAAACATGTACCAATTAGAAGTGCATAGGCTTACAGGAGTCATGTCAGCTATGTCCCTGGGGGAATTTGTGGGCCACAAATAGCTATTACTTAAGCCATGTACACAAATGTTAAACATTGCAGCCACAGTATGCGTTTACTATTCTTGGATCATAGTTTTCAGAAAGGATATGGAACATGTAATGTTGATAGCAGAGATACAGGCACAAACTATATGGCTGTGAATCAACATTGTGATCCTTGTGATGGCTTAACTTTTAATAATGTTCCTTAACTTTATTAACTTTTATCTACAGGTAGAAACATTTAAGGCTATTTTATAACTTTCTTAAGTGTGGAGTAAACTGCAACATACACAGTGCTGATCTATGGAACAACTTTCAAGGGGGTCTAGCATTAATGCACAAAAGTGAATCATCCATTCAAATATTTAGAGGGGGAAAGATCCAGTGGAAACAGAAAGTATTCAGACCCCTTTAAATTTTTCACTCTTTGTTTCATTGCAGCCAGTTGGTAAGATCAAAAAAGTTCTTTTTTTGCTCATTAATGTACACTCTGCACCCCATCTTGTCATAAGGTTATAAGTATTCAGACCCTTTGCGGTGACTGTTATATTTAATTCACATGCTTTCCATTTCTTCCTGATCCTCCTTAAGATGGTTCTACTCCTTCATTGGAGTCCAGTTGTGTTTAATTAAACTGATTGGACCTGATTAGGAATTGCACACGGCTGTCTATATAAGACCTCACAGCTCACAGTGCATGTCAGAGCACAAGAGAATCATGAGGTCTCAGAAACTGCCCAAGGAGCTCAGAGACTGAATTGTGGCAAGGCACAGATCGAGCCATGGTTACAAAATAATACTGCAGGACTCAATGCTCCTAAAAGTACAGTGGTCTCTATAATCCTTAAATGGAAGAAGTTTGGGAAAAAGTTTTCTTCACACATAAGCGGTATGTGTGGAGGAAACCAGGCAAGGCTCATTACTTGTCAAAAACAATCCCTTATCACCAATCACATGAGTACAGGTGAGATCGAAGAGCTAATGAGAAAGCTCAAATTCTCTACATGGTACATGACCGAAAACATCAAAGGCACGTTAGGCAGACTGAGAACATAAAATAGCAAAAGGTATTGGACCATAACGCACCTTATACAGACCTAATATCACTTAACTCCCCCAATAGTAACACCAATACAACAACAAAGGTTACCCCCCCTGGCTGGCTGTGTGACCATGATCACATTATTTTTACCATGTTTGCTTTGATGTTTACACTCAACAAGTTGAATATTGTTAAGTTATTCATGAAGTTAAGAACCTTGACAACAAGAGAAAAACTGTCAATTGGAACTCAAGCAGCAGTTTTCATAGACCTAGTCTGCAAGCTACAAACAGATGAGGTCTTTATCCAGGTGGGAGGAATATAGCAGAGCTGACTCTGTGTGTTATAGTTGAGTTAGTGGAGCTGAGAGTATCATTGAGATTTATATCCATCTCATTGATCTCATCATCTCTCATCTCCGATCTGTCTCATTTCTCTTAAATACAAGTGAATGTTCAGAAACTAAATAAAAATGTAGATAAACTGAGCTGGGTGTATGTATTCTGGGAAAGCTGGGTGGGATAATTGGAGCCTTACATGTGTGTCAGGTGTGGGTTTAGTGATGGGATCGCATCCAGGAACTCTTAATATTCCAGCTTCATCTCTAACCTATTGCTGGTTATGTCTGCTATTTTATTATTGCTTTGTATTCAGATCCTTGGTATGTTTTTTGACTACTCTCTAGCCTCTTGATTCAGTACCTCACTGTCATCTTGGTTTTGACCAAGTTATCCTGATGTTACTTGAGTTCATCCATTTGTCTGACTCTCTTTGTTTGTCCTCTGTTTACCTTAACATATCTCTTAATAAAATATCATAATTGTAACCATTGCTACAATAGACAATTTCATAGTTTATCTACTATCCTTTGATAGTAACTCTGATTGATTTAGCTCCAGTCTACTGCTGCCTATTGCCATGCTATAAACCCCTGGTTGTTAGGATAATTTTCTTGTCTCCTAAAAGAATCCAATGTATCCACTGTTACCCTAGCTTTTTTTCACTTAAAGGGGAATTAACCAAAGTGTGTTGTGGCATTTATATTTTAATAAAATACACTTTTGGAAAATAGACAAATTGTGTTCTTTTTAACTGAAATATCAATATGGTGGTTGCTAGAGATGAACGAGTATACTCGTCTGAGCTTGATGCTCGTTCGAGTATTAGAGTACTCGAAACGGCTCGTTGCTCGGACGAGTATCTCGCCGGGGAGATCGAGCATTCCGTCAACGAAACACAGTGAAGAACAGTGAAGAATACAATTAAAACAGTGAACACAGTAAACACAGTGAACTTAATGGAAGACACGAGCGCCGACCGGTGTTCTTCACAATAGTATGTGAAGAACATTATGTGTGAAGAACACATTACAGATGTATGGAAACATCTGCAATGTGTTCTTCACACATATTGTTCTTTACATACTATTGTGAAGAACACCGTTCGGCATGCGTGTCTTCCGATAAGTTAGCAGATGTTCGGAACATCTGCAATGTGTTCTTCACTGTGTTCTTTCAATGTGTTCTTTCAGTGAAAACATCTGCAAACATCTGCAATGTGTTCTTCTTTAGTGTTCTTTTAATGTGTTCTTTCAGTGAAAAATGCTCGAGTCTCCCATTGACTTCAATGAGGTTCGTTATTCGATACGAGCATTCGAGCATCGGGAAAAGTTCAACCCGAGTAACGAGGACTCGAGCATTTTAGTGCATGCTTATCTCTAGTGGTGGCTAATAGATGGGATCTATTATTAAAGCTAGGATTTAGTATTGACAGTAACCCTTGCTACCACCACTTCTGGTCATCTCAGAAAGAGACAGCTGTAACGCAATAACTAACTAACCTTCTTTAGTATTGCACTTGGGCAGCTTCAGGCTGGTATTATTGGGCTGGGAAATACAGACAAATACATAGACTCTCCCACCCCAGTAATACCATGCTGGTGCTCTTTATTGTATGTATAGGGTTATAGAAATTGGGAGTAGATAATGCTTCAAGTCTTTAAATATCAACCAGATATGACATAGTCAGAATCTATCATGGTCCACTGCATGCAGGGATCTAGAAGACAAAAGAGGGTAACAAAGAGTTTATTTAAAAATGACAAACAAATAATATATTTCCCAACTCCTGGGTCGAGGACTTTTTACTGATATCCTGTGGTCATTAGAGATTATCTGACTACTTTCAGAAATAGACAATTAACTGTAATAACCCCATATGATTTCTGACACACACAAGCACCACATCTCAGGGTTCCCATGCACCATGGTGCCAGAACTGTAGTGGTAGGAGTCCTTGCACAGACAAAGCAGACTCACTTTGGAAGTGAAAGGGTCTGATGGTTACTTGTGGTCATTGGCGTAAGACAATGATTATCATGCGTATCCCTGATACTTAATTTGAATTGCTGGGTGGATCCTACCGTTTCTGAGGAATTAAGCTAAGATGATTTTGAAAGCCATTGTGATTTAGCTTCATGAGTGTGTTTTCATTTTGACACTAGAAGTGTTAATGACTGAAATAGATTTGCCACTTTGCCAAAATGTTCTCCAAAGTCACAGCCAATACCATCGAGGGACACAATTTTCAACTTTTTGAAAAATGGTACCTTAAAAATCTGTCAACTACATCTCTGGATACACATGATAAATCTGGAGTGTAAAGGGAAAAGTGAGATTTTAACACTATTTCTAAAAGCCTTTATACTGAGCAAAGTTTTTTTCCACACCTATCTAAGAATTTAGAAAAGTGCTGGACTGCCATGACAGCTTTGTTCAATGTTTTTTTTAACAGTATAAAATCTTAATGCTGTCACATGGAACCATTTCCGCAACCATTTGAAGTGGAAAAATGAATAAAACAAGCATTATATAAAGATTACTCTGTTTAATGACTGCACATGCACCACTGTCAATCTAGTTATGTAACATTCATGGGTTTTTAATGTTTTTTTTTTCTTTGCCAAACCACATTAAAGAATATTATATTATTCCACATTGTCTTTAACCAGACTCAGAGCAATGGACCAAGAACAAAAGCTAAATATTTGCACAAAAATAAATGAAATCTTGTCTCAGAGGGATATCTTAAACTATTTAGTGAAAATGTTTAACCCTTAAGCATACCACAATGTTACAGTATTTTGTGGTGCTGTAGAGGTCGTATGGTGGGACCTCACATGCAGCGCTATCTCCATAGGTGTTGGGTGTCAGCTGTCAGTGCTGTTACCGATTGGAGCAATTAACCTATTCGACTGTGGCTCCTAACAGTGCAGCCTATCGGCACAGCTTGTGATGTCATTATAGGGCGATGATTGGTTACCATGACACCCTGGAGTCTCATAGAGACCCCATGGCCTGTTATGAAAGGAACACTCCAGTCACAGCTGATTTATTGAATTATACCTTCTGCAGGGCCTGAAGGGCATGACTTTATGTTCTAGTAAGATTGCAGGATTCCCTCCAAGCCCTGCACCATGCAATATTCAATTAATTAGCTTTGACTGGAGTGTTCCGTCAAGCTTCATCTCAATAGTAAATAAAGAATATACTGCAATACAGTTGGATTGCAGACTACTAAATGAGCAATCAGGCCCCTCAAATATAATAGCGATTATTCCCAGCGATGAACCTCATAATGGAAAATTGCATCTGAATTTCCGAATCACCGCTTTTCGACAAATTTTCATCCATAGATATTTGAATAAAAGTGATCAAAAGTCATATTTTTTGTCAATTTCACCTCATTTTGAAAAATTTTTTCTGGTACATTGTACGGGATAACAAATGGTGCCACTAAAAGAGATACATTATCAATAACATATAACTGAGACGCATCCCCACGCTCTGCCTATGCACACTCTATGCTTCAGCAGTGGTGTGATGATGTCACTATGCCACCGCTGGATCATAGTGTGTGTAGAGAGAGCACAGGGTTGTGTCTCTACCTGTGATTCTGCAGTGGAGGCCTGGAGAGAAGAATCCGCAGTATGGAATCGCCACAGCAGGGGGAGGCGAGTACTGAGATTACAGTGTTTTTTTTACATGGCTGCTGGTTAGTGTGGAGCATAGGACTGTAAAATCAATAATGGGCCAGGCTGCTAGACAGTGGAGTATAAGGTGTGGTCTCCTGCTCAACTGTTAATATTTATGGGGGGCCTCCTGCTTTAGACTCTGGGACCTTGATTTACAAATAAAATGCTAAATTTATTTTCATCTGAAAACAACATCGTGACCAATGATCAACAGTCCAGTTGATTTTCCCCTTGGCCCAGTTAAGATGGTTCAGGTGTTGTTGTCTGTTGGTCAGGAGAGGCTTGGCACATGGAGTGCAACACTTGTAGCCCACGTCCTGGAAATGTCTATGTGTGGTGGCTCGGAAAGCAGTGACTCCAGCAGTAGTCCACTCCTTGTGAATCTCCACTAAATTATTAACCTCTTAAGGACGCAGCCAGTTTATAGCTCAAGGAAGTTTTATTTACAGTTTTTTTTACGGCATTCATGTTGCAGGTTCAATAATGATTTACTTTTATTCTACGAGTTGTTACTATACTATGAGTGACTATTCTACGAGTGATACTATATATGTGGGGTTTGTGTGATGATTTAAACTTTTTTTTTGTTACATATCTCTTTATATGTTATGGGGTTTATGGGCAATTTTCTTGATTTATTGCTTTATTTTTTATTGAATAAGATTTTTTTTTTCATTTTTCATTGTTTCCACCATGGGACATGAACATGCAATATGCATGGTATTAGCAGTGTCAGCCAATGAAAGTGCATAGACTGACACTGGGCCTTTAAAATGACGTCATCAACGCCATCTTTCAGGCACTGCCAGCAGCTCTGGAGTCCTGATCGAACCCCAGGGCTGCAATTGCAATGATCGACGATCCCGAAGATGGGGGGAAAGACATCTGGAAGGAAGGTAAATGCTGCGGTCGCGCTGACCGCTGCATTTAATGGGTTAAACACCCACGATCGGAGCCCACTCTGACCGCGGGTGTTACACTGGGGTGTCGGCTGCTAGTTATAGACTACACCACTTGTATCCTGATGCCTGTTCAGTTCCGATCCAGAGCTGACGCGGCATTAGCTCAGCGGCAGATATATACACGGCTGAGCACTAACTCACTGTACTCAGTAGCGGATATATCCACGGCACAGCGAGTAGGGATTAATGGCCTTTACTTAACAATTGTGTCAAAGATGCGGTCATCCCGGTTCCCTTTTTCTAAATCAGTTTTTCCTTCCACTAAACTTTCCATTAATATGCTTTGATACTTTGCGCTTTGTGGACAGCCAGCTTCTTTACCAATTATCTTTTTATTGCTTAACTCCTTGTGGAGTGTGTCAATGACTGCCTTTTGGACATCTGTCAATTCAGCAGTCTTCCCCATGATTGTGTCACCTACTGAACCATACTAAGGGACCTTTTTAAACACTTAGGAAGCCTTTGCAAGTGTTTTTGGTTAATTACTCTAATTTTCTAAGATAATAGGGGAGATGTATTAATTTATGTGTCAGTCATTAGACTAAGGCAGAGTAGAACTAGGCAGTTCTCTGCTAGGCAGACAGATTTATCACTGTGGATGATTAATCTGGTGCAGTATGAGATAAGTTGTACTTTTCATCTCCTATTAGTTGGTCTAGTTTGCTGGACCACAGTATTGTATTTTCTGGTGCAGCCGCGCCTCTGCTTATATGGAGGACACACCCCTTATTTGGAGGAGTCTGAAAACAGATTAATAATGGTCAAACACCTTCAGTAAATGTGGTGCATGGCATTTCAGGTACATTACTCCATTTTTCTAGCTTAGACAGATTGATGCATCTTCCCCAATGACTTTTTGGTTTTTCTTGGCTGTAAGCCTTTATCATTGACATTGATATAAATAAACACATGAAAAAGTTCTAGTTTCAGTTTTAAATTACTGCATATAACATATGAGTGTCACTTTTTGAATTGAATTACTGCAAAGAAAAACTTTTTACTGATATTCTAATTTATTTAGAAGCATTAGTACTCTCTGTATCAATTCCTCATGGATCACTATCAGTTCTGTGTGATATAACGAGTTGTTATGCTGTGTGACATCACATAACCACTGAAGATAAACAATGATGCCTTTTATTGAAGGAAAGCAAGCAGAGATTGAGAAAACCACAAGGAATTTATACAGAAAATATAACAGAAAAATGTGCAACCTTTCATTATATAAATGCAACACACCTGCCAATGCATAGACAAGGTGGTTGTTAAAAATAGTGCCCTCACCTTGTCTGGATCTATCTGGTGAGCCTGCACAACTCATTTAGAAACTACTGCAAGGAGAACTTAGTTTTTACCACTGCCTGGTAATGTAAAAGTGAACAATACATGGTGCTATCGTCCAATGATGTTCTTGTAAAGCAAGCTGGAAGCTGAGTGGAGCATTGCTACCACCTGACCAAGGGAGTATATAAACCCCTGGTGGGCGGGAGCACATGGTTTGAAGACAGTGGGGGTCATTTACTAAGGGCCCGATTAGCGTTTTCCCGACGTGTTACCCGAATATTTCCGATTTGCGCCGATTTCCCCTAAATTGCCCCGGGATTTTGGCGCATGCGGTCGGATTGTGGCGCATCGGCGACGGCATGCACATGACGGAAATCGGGGGGCGTGGCCGAACGGAAACCCAACGGATTCGGAAAAACCGCCGCATTTAAAAATAAAATTGTGTCCCGAAAATTGCACTTACCTTCACTCAGCCCAGCTCGGTGTATTCCAGTGCGTTCCGATGCTCTTCAGTGCAGCAATGCCACCTGGTGGATGGCGGAGGAACTGCCTTAATAAATCCCCGGGGACCCGAATCCAGCGCAGAGAACGTGCCGCTGGATCGCGAATGGACCGGGTAAGTAAATCTGCCCCAGTGTCTGCAGAGAGAAGTAAGGAGAGAACTGGACCTCATGGTTTGTCTGCAATAGCAAGTGTCCTAATACCAGAAACTACAGGTTCCTCAGGCCAGTGCCTTGCACCCACTCTGGACTTAAGCCCAGAGCCGAGAACCACCATTTAGACTCAGCTTCATCTCTATCAGCCCAGCCTGGTGCTACAACCAGACTGAATGTAACCTTCCTGTGGACCAGCTCTCCATGACTCTTCCAGCTTGCCCAATCTGCTGCTAAAGCTACTGTTATTGTTTGGCAGTTTCCTGCTGTTGAATAAAGAACTGTAATTTGATTTGCACAACACTGCCTCCATCTAATACCTGGATCCAGGCCGCTTATGACCATGGGCTTCCCCATCCATTACCCAGGGTTTCATCCTACAGACACCTCAGGAGTTGCCCCAGGGAGAAACCACTGCATCAGCCTTTCCCCTTCATATTTCTTGCACACACCACATGCTGGAGACTTGCCAGGCTGTAGGGCAGCCCTCCGGTCCACACACCAAGCACCGTGACCACAGTATGCCCAAGGCCACACTAGCCAGCCACTCCAGTATTCTGGGCCCAGCTGCCTCCAGCATAAACAATAAAATTTCTTTTTTGAAATTGGACAACCCTGTTAACCCCTGGAACTTCACACTGGAATCCTTGGACCAGGAGAGGATTAAGACGGCCATGGGCCCTGGGCTGTATGAATTTTATATCCCCTATAAGTCTGGAATCACTTCCTACCGAGAGTACTAGAATCAACCTTCTTGAGGAATGGAGGATGTGTCCTAATGCCTGCTTTCATTCTGTGGTTTTAGGACCCTTGGAGGACCATCAAAGGTCCTGAAATGGCTCTTGTATACATGTACCTTAAGAGCAGGAACAGATGTATGAGGATTTCTTGGGAGAAGGCTCTTCTCAGTATAACATTTGGTAGGTGGTTTGGGTGGCCATTGATCCCCAAGAAGGCTTGGGCCCCAGGCTACTGCCCAAACCACCTATATTATAATCCACTTCTGCCGCACCTGGACTAGTGGTCACCCTATCCAGGACTATTATAAGAGAAGTGGTTGTTTGTAATTATCCCTACAAAGTCCATATCCCTTTATGAGGGTTATAACCAATGCAAATCCTTGGATAACTGAATAGGTGACACAGTCGTTCCGCATCCCACTACCTGTTTTAGTCAGCCGAGCCAATCTTTAGATTTCTATATCTTCTGTTTATTATATAATTCCCTGATTTGGCTGAAAAACATGGATCAAAAACTGCAGAGTGTGAACTTGGCCTTATGAGGAACCATTTTTATGCTGGCAGCCCTGTTAGACCACATGGATTCAAGCCATTGCTATTTTACAAGTGAGACAGAAATAATTTACCAGTGTTGTGTGGGCACACATGGAGAAAAGTGAAAGTTCCTGTTTCCCGCAGTCATATTATGCAATATTGGCAGTCATTCAATAACAGTTGTAAAACACATACACTGCAATTTATTTATTGTATATGGAATTGCCTTTGTGTGGGTGTTTTTGGTGGTTCTTGCTACAACCTACTGAAAAAATGTACACTATTTATGAATATTGAATAGTTTTTCATCCTAAACACCATACCTCACCCTTTAACAAAATTTTAATACATTTTATTGTTGCTTTTCCCTCTATAGACTCTATCCTTGATTTGCGGTCATCAATTGCTTTTCCCTCTATAGACTCCATCCTTAAGATGCAATTCTTCCCTTCCTATGCAGTTGACACCTTAAAGGAAAACTACCATCAAAATCAAGCATGGATACACCAGGGACACCTATTCATAGATCCAGGTACAGTGACTGTGGTAATCTTCTTATTAATTCTCCTTCCTTGTTAATTCAACTTTTTAAATTATTGCTGTGGTTCCCAGACACCTAGATGCCGCCGAGCCTTCAGACTCATTAGCATAATTTTAGAAGAAATTCATTTGAGAAGAAAGGAGGCAATGGATAAAATATAAGAAGATTACCACAATCACAGTGCCTGAATCTATCAGTAAGTGCCCCGGGTTTATCCATGCTTGATTTTGATGGTAGATTAACTTTAATGCGCTTCTGTCCATCTTACAAGTAATTTCAGAGAGAAAGTAGAAGTGCAAGTTCAATGTGGTATCACAAAATCTATGGTTATTGTTGTAGTTTTCCTATTGTTGTAATGATCCATAATATCTTTCAGAGCTACAATTAAAGGGAACTTGTCAGGATAACACATTTTCCCCATTATGACAGGTTTTATAATATTCGTGAATCTGCTTTTTAAATTAACATTACTACGTTCACTCACTTTTAAAAGTAGATAAAAGTATACCTGGCTCCCATTGAGTCATAGGGACGTGGGAGTACCTGTGCCATCCTCATCCTCTTCCTCATCATTATCTTCTCTCTCTCTCTGCTAGCTCCTCCTCCCCCTTCCTCCCTTCCCATTTCCTCATAAAGGCTTTAGCTGACCGTGTGCTACAAGGAGATCTCTGTCAACTCACATCTGCATCATTTAGAAGAGCAGAGAGGAGATAATGATGATGACTACATAAGGACCCAGGTCCTTTGACTGAAAAAGTAGTTTTATGTACTTTGAAGAGTGAGTTGAAGCGGTAATGATAATTATAAAAGCAGATTGGCAAATAGTATTAAAAAGGGTATGTGGACCTCACACTTGGTGCAAATGTGTGAACCCGATGACAGATTCCTTTAATGATACATACCTGGCTCCCCATGGTGCTTACACCTCCAATCTCACAATCGGCACAAAACTTTTAAAATGTAGTTCCTAGTTTTATAGCTATATTTTAAGACACATCACTGTTTTTAATTGTATTGTATTTTATTGCTTTATTATAGCACCATATGGTAAAAAGAGGCAGAATGTACCACAGCTTAGGGGGAGCATAACCTCTTGTTTAATTGTTATTTTAATTGGTTTCTGAAAACATGTTTCATTATATTCTTGTATATATACAATAATGCAAGGAGGAGTGTGTAGTAGGTGTGTATGTGGGTGTAGGTTCAGTACACATCATGCTTGTACTATGCTAATGTTATTCTTATAATTCTATATCCAAGTAAATAGAAAGGATTATCCTTTTAAACCTTTATTGCAAATGTAACGTCGATGTGAAATGACTGTTATCTATTCTTGTCCTCTAAGGAATAATGGGAGCTATACACCGAAGGAGAGAGCACTTTAAGAAGATTGATTAAACCAGTGTTATTATCCAATAAGTGACAACATCCAGAGGTTACTCGATTGCTGAATTACCTGCTTTTAGAACTTCCAGGCTTTGCACCTGTCACGCGGCAAGATAACTATTTATCTTAAAGTCAAAGTGGCAAGCAACAGTGTGGTCCTTTGACACAGAACATTGACACAATTTGTCTTCTCCTCCCACAGACAGTTGCTAATGGACTAGCAGCAGGACCCAACAACACAACAATGAGTTTCATCACTTCACTGACAGCAAGCGCACACAGCAGCAGACCGGGCTAAGTGCATACCTCAGCTACGGAGACAAATGCAGGATGGAAATCTAAAGATCTATTGTACAGGAGATTCTTGTAGCTTATTATATAATGGACCAACAAGAGAGTTTTTGATTAATATAATAGATCGGAAATGGGTTCTACATAAGGCTTCTTCATCTTAAGGGCTGAAAAAGAAATGATTTTTTTTTTTATAACTAAGTTATTGTTAGTATTTATTTGATTTATTTCGACCCTGCTCACATTGCAGTCAGGGTCTATGCTTGCAGTCCCTTTTGGAAGTCTTGGCATATTTGACAGAAAGAACAGCGTTGTAAATGAGAGACCTGAGAAATGTGATGGTCCCCTGTGGTGTCCATTGTGTGTCCTTCCTGTGGTGGAGTGATGATGCCAAATATGAGACACAGCCAGGAAGGGTACCCCCTAAATTAAAGTCATAGGTAGTTTTTAGGTATGTCTATTCAAATACGACTTTTAAGTTACAGTAAAAGAGGTTTTGAAAGGCAATTAAATCATAACATGTGAAGATTATACTCCATTTTATAATTTTGAACTCTAAGGGACATGCTTGTACGCCTGAAATCTGCCTTGCAAGCTCTGAAATAGCAGCAATTCCTGGAGCACAGACAAGAATTGGGCCTATTTCCACCCTTACGCCACCTTCACCCTAAGTGGGCATGGAGGGATGTGAAGGTGGTTGAAACAAAGTGGGGCCCAAAAATAAAACTATTTTATGAACAGTCACAGTCAGTAAGAGGCTCCCTTAGCCCTGCACAAAAATAACATTTTCTAGCTTACACACAGTAGTATGGTAAGTATCTGTAATATGGGACTTTAGGAGAATTTTATAGGAAATAGATGATGGGCAGATGATAGAAGATAAACATGAAAGATGATATAGATTTAAAGATAGATACATTTATAGATGAATAAATTTAAGGTAGATTTTATATGTTTAAATGTTTCGCCTGAGGAAGCCGGCAAGGCGCTGGGGCTCTACCTCTCCCTTCGGTCAATGGCACTTCTTATATGGTGATATAAAAATTATTATTTTTTGGGTGACCAGCACATAGATATGTGGCAACACTAATTCTAGTTATATTATATTTATCTTATGCTCTTGAGTACAACAGTTTTTGCTCATTATATATGTTGTATGTATATGAAATTAATTTTAAAAATCTACTTTTATACATCCACATCCACTTTTTCTTTAGTTTTTATATATATAAAATAAACAAACTATAGAAAATAGATAACTAAACGTATAGATGATAAGCATCTTCACCCGGGTATTCAAACAACGGGTGTTAATGGAGCAGTACATTCTCTCCCACAAATTTCCAGATGCAGGGGGTGCCCTTTAGAACAAGAGGCCCTGGGCATATGGCCAGTTTGCCACCATCTGAAGCCGTCCCTGCCGTTTGGCATGGTAGAGAGTTCTAGTACATGGCTCGGATTCATATTGTATGGCCTCCCACTCTGCCTTGAGTGACAGTGCCCTGCTCCCTCTGTAAAAAATGGACAAAAAGAGGGTGTACCGGACCTTTCTTATACACAAGATCATATGTTTGATTTATATGTGATATAAGAGCTGATAGAACTGCCCTTTTCACCCATAAAACTATTCCACCGGAGTTCCCAACTTTTTATACAAAGGACACTGATATACTGTAGTACCCGAGTTGTTAACAATTTCCGTAAAATCTACCAGGCCAGCATTTCTTTTTTTTAAATGACGACGGAAGAAGCTTCACAAGAAAAGTCATCATAATTTCTGTGCACTAATGGGATGTCAGCCAATCACACTTGGCAGACATTTCGGATACAATCTCTCCTTTTCAACTCTGCATCTAAATTACGATTTGTTTCCCAAGATTACAAAGAAGCTTGTGTCACCTATGCCATATAGATCTATTATATGCACATAAAGCAGATTAGCGAACACGACCATCATTAAGTGTACAATATACATTATTACTATTAATTCCTATTTTCTTTTATCATTTTTTTTAGGAAGCTGAGGCATTATAGGGTATTTGTGATGAGAAAATGAGCCAATCAAAGTGATTGTTTTTCAAAAGCACTGCTCATAATGGTGGATACAAATGATACAATGTGGAATATGTCTTATTACAAGGAACAAAAATAGAAATGTAAGTAGTGTCTGAGCAATCAGTTATCTGCGAAGACGCAGGCTTATTTGTACGTCAGTGGAATTTCACTGGTACTAGGTTTGACCTTTAAAAAACTAGTCCATCCATAGAATTGTAATAATTTCTCCTTACATTTCTGCATTAAGGTAGTCTTTTAAGTACTAAACAAAAGTTCCTGGGTTTATAAAGGTTGGATTTTTATAAACTGCTAAATTTCGATTTCAAGAAGTTGGTTTTAGAAGAAGTAGGTACTTCAGCATACACTTCAACCACAATGCATTCAATTCTGTTTCTTAGACCAAACATTGGTGAAGTGGATTTTTACATTTAGTGTGACTTGGTTCTCTATAATATCCAAATAAAGAAAATTGCTTTTGTGCTGCCGCCAATACATGATGACTGTTCTAGAGTGCAGGTATTGCCAATTAAAAGGCAACTTTTCATGCTGGAAAAACAGATTTATTAACATGTTAATTGGTCTGAATAAGGAACTGCATTGATCTATCTACCTTCCGATCGCCTAACTCACATGATCGTTATGTCTTTTAGGGTAGGGAAACCTTTTTTATCATATCCTGGAATTGCATAAATATTCAGAAAATGAGCTTATAAAATTATGCAAATCTGCTGTTAATGTACGCATGCCCCCCACCTTGTCCTGCTCCGAATGATGCATTTAATCCCGCCCCCGCCCTCACCGGTGTACAAGCCTCCGGACATGCGCCATATACCTTACCACCTCTAGTGTTCCTTCATCCTATACAGGTGCATTCTTAATTTTCATTGGTCAGTTTTAGTTTTTAACCTGTCCATACTTCCTTGGCACCACCCCTTGGCAAGGACGAAACACGTGTCGGGTAGGTGCTGGGTAGCGTCTTCCTTCATGTACTTTACTGTTACTGGATCTGAGGTATATACCACTATGTTTTATGGTTCATGTGCATTATTAATACTTGTGATGTTGTGACACTAATACATCCTATGATCAACTCTAGGCACTTGCACTTTGCCCATTATATATTGATATTCTCATAGCCCACTGAACGTGTTCGCTGCCCAGCACCCATATTTGCTTTCTATGTAATCACCTTGTCTGTTATACGCTATTTCTTAATCATACCTAATAAAATTGTGGTTTTACTATTAGCATTGGTGCTCACTTTGTTTTTCTCCCTATCGGTAATGCCCCACACTGTCCTAGCCTAGTCCTGCCCATCGATTGTGCAGACAGCCGGTCGATGGGCTGGTCTAGGCTGCAGTGAAGGGGCATGTATAAATTAACAGCCAGTGGAGCCAACAGGCGCTTTAGTGATGAAGGCTGGAGCACCTCTGGCTTATTTGCGTAATTTTATGAAGTAATTTTCTGAATATTTTTGCCTTTCCAGGATACAGTAAAAAGGTTTCATCCCCTAAAAGACCTAATGAGCAAATTACTTAGGTTGTCAATGGCAGGATACAGCAGAGTGGGCCTTTGTGGGGTATCCCTGCTCCTATTCTGCGCCCCTTGCTATAGCCTGCAACTGTTCAGGTCTTAATGGTCACAAGTGATAGTGCAATTCAACGCCAGGCAGGGCAAGAAGAATTGTCTGCCAGCATGACCGGTTGCTGGAGGGGCCAACGTATGACAAATGTCCCCCATAAATTAAATAAACATCATATACTGTAGCTTCAGCACAATGAATGTAACAATAAAACATATACAGAATATAGCAGGACATGCATCCCTTAACTGGGGAATCCAAGCATCATCCTCATCTTGATTACGATAGCTCTGTATTCTCTTGTTTTAGGAAGCTTATAAGATAGAGAATTTTGTGGATATTACATATCTTCATCAGGGTAAATGGTAAAACAGTACACCTAGTCATCTTTTGAACCAACACTTCCTTTCGATGTTCTACAAAGTCAAGCGACCTACTGTGAAGATAAGTGGTCCATTTTCGCATGTTGATTGATTGGATGGCCATCAGTGTTAATTGTTCCAATAATATTTCAATAAATTACACCACTATTAACCATTTTTTAATTATACGGATATGTGGTATAAAATAAACAACAAACCCACATCATCATGAGCACCTAATACGAATCCTTTATTTTTCCTAACAGTATACTTTTTTGATTTTGTACCACCAAATTTAAGTTATTCTTTGACATGTAATTATTTCAGGTAGTCAACACCTGGTCTACATTTTAGAGATCATTAATTATTGGATTGGGTAACCTGCCAGAAGCAAATCATTTTTGCTCCGAAAATAGAAGATGGTAGATTTCATTGCCTACTCATCTGCCATGCAAATTGTTCTGAGTCTGAAAATTGGACTTGAATTTGATATAGTTTATAGTGAAGAAAGTAGGTGATCCTAATATTGTTTAATGCCAAGACTAGAATTAAAAGTTCCACATGTTTCTTACAAGTTTATGATTGCAGAGATAGATTTATCTTAATTTTTAGAACAAAATTTACTTTTCCAGTTTTTCTTCCATATTGTAGACATTTAACTGTATAAGGAAATTGGGATTTATATATATTTGCAATATATTGCTGTTATGTTTAACCCCTTCAGAATGAAGACAGTTTACTATCAGAAACAGCTTTAAGAAGATTGATAAACCCATGAGATCTTCATAGTACTTAAAACAAAATGGAGGTGAAATTTAGAAAGGTCCAATTTTGTCAGTAATATGTTCATATAGCCCTTAAATTTACCCATTTACAAAAGATAAAAAGAGAAAACTCATCTTAAAATTTGTTATTTGCAGATTTTTAGGACTATAAGGTGCACAAAAAATCCTTTGATTTTCTCAGAAATCAAAGGTGCTCCTTATAGTCCAGTGCGCCTTATATATTAACCGTACTTACAGACAACAGCTGGTCTGAACAGTGCACAAGTCTGCCACCTGCTGGTCATTCATCCTTATAATCAGGTGCGCCTTATAAACCAGTGCGCCTTATATATGAACCTAGACGTTTTAGCAGGCATTTATTAATTGTGCGCCTTATACTCCGGTGCGCCTTATAGTCCGAAAAATACTGTACAACACCTGTTATATGGGCGCATAGCGAGACGCAGAAGGGAAGGAGGGTCATACATTAGGATGTTAAGCCCTATAAAATTTAATGGTTTTAGTTGGTTCATGGGCGCACTTTTGTTTTTCTATTAATGTTGCCAGGAAAGGGCTTTTTGCTGGATGAAATGCATTTTTTTGTGATATTATTTTGGGGTGACTATGCCTTATTGCTGAAAATGTATTAACATTAACATTGAATTTTGACTTCTTTGGTGTTTACCCTATACCTACCCTATACCCATATAACATACCCTTAGTAACATGTAAGATTTATTTCACGGGTCTGTATGATTGCGGCAATATCTAATTTCTATATTTTTGCTTACATTTTAATAATTTTATAGAATAAAACCTAATGTGGGAAAAAATCTAGCATTTTTGCATTGCCATTTTTCAAGTGGCATAACTTTTAATAAATGATCCATAATGCTGGTTGAGAGCTACTTGTTTTGCTTTACAACAGCACCATTTTTGTTTTGATTTTTTTCATTACTTTTTATTGCATTTTATGTGGAACAAGATTGTTAAAAATCATATTTTTTTGCGGGTTTAAATAATAATAATATAAAAAAAATATTATACACCATTTATCAGTGATTTTTCTTTTTTATTGTATGGTTTATTATGGACATTGCAATACCTTATATGTGGGGTTTGTATGGTGATTTTCATTTTTTTTAAAGGGCTTTGGGTGCAATTTTTAATTAATTTTTCTTTTTACTTGTTTCACCATGTCCGTTGTTCATGATATAACATGTATAATATAATAATATGCATTGCAGGTTATTAGCACTTTCAGCCAATGCAGATGCATAGGCTTACACACTGCCTGTAGGGTCCAGTCACAGACAGGACCATAAAGGCATCGAGTCTTAGCTCAGACCCCAATGTTGCAATTGCGCCATTCAGAGCACCCAAAAACTCTTAGGCTGGCTCTGATCCCGTAGGGAATACCCCTGCAGGCATTTAAATGCAGTTTGCAATTTTACAGTCTGTCCTGTATTTGTAAAGCATTTCAATGTATTCTGTGGAATGTGCTATATGAGTATTTACACTCCTTTACCAAACTGAGAGATTTTCTGCTTGTTGACGAAATATAGAATATTAAAGGTTTCCCACAGAGAATGTCAATTTTAAATTCTTTCTGGAAGCATTTATGCCATATTTTTGTGGGCTTTGTTTCTTTCATTGTACACTTCAAAAGACACATCTACTTTATTCTTTGGGACAGTACGATCATAAGGATACCAAATGTGTAAAGGTTTTATTACTTGATTTTGAAAATCGATTTAATAAAATTAAAACTGTTTGTCCAGAAACAATTATCTGTTTAACCATATTCTGCTGCAAATAACTTTAAAGTGGAACAAGCAGACATTTTCATTTCTACCATTCAATCACTTTTAAATTTTTCATGTGTTGTGAAATAGCAAAAATGTGGCATTTGAACATTTGGGCAGTATTTTCGTTTACGGGGTTCACCAATGAGAATAACCACTTTTATATTTTGATGGATTGGGACTTTTGGGACACCATGATTCCTAACACATTAATGATTTTAGCTGTTAATTTTTATACGTGATTGAGAGAAAGTGGGGTGATTTGAACTTTAAAAATTATTTAAACCTTTTTTTACACTGTATTTCTAGATCCCCTATGGTACTTGAACCAAAGGGGGTCTTCTCACTTATATTATATTTATATAGTAATAATTACTGGATCTGTTAACAGCAGGCTCTTTCACCGGATCCTGCAATGACAGCTATGGAACCCTCGGTTAGGATCCTGGCTGTTATTCAAGTT
The DNA here is from genome assembly GCF_040894005.1 of Engystomops pustulosus. Classification (NCBI taxonomy): domain Eukaryota; kingdom Metazoa; phylum Chordata; class Amphibia; order Anura; family Leptodactylidae; genus Engystomops; species Engystomops pustulosus. The sequence goes on along the minus strand of NC_092411.1, from coordinate 44,842,007 downwards.
TGTCGCCCTCCGATGTCATAGGGGGTGCCGGCCAGTACACTGCGTTTGATGGCGGCACCCATACTCGATGCCAGCACTGATCAGGGTGTCAGCCATGGGTATTAGCTGCATAATGCATGATCAACTCATGAGTCCACTTCAAACAACCTTATGTGATATACAACAACAAATATGTGATATACAGATACATCACATATCGTTAATGGATTAAAACTGAAATATGAACAGATTCAAAATAAAAATAATTCTGTCCAATTTAAAGGCATACTTCCATTGAAACCAAGCATGATAAACTGGGGGACACTTACTCATGGATCCAGGCTGCAGGGCTATGGTAATCTTCTCATATTTTTTATCCATGGTCATCTTCTTTCTACAATCAACTTTTAAAATTATGCTACTGAGCTTAAGAAAGCTCAATACACAAGGATGGAAGTGTGAGACAGTTTAACAACCTATAAAGCCTGATTACGGAAGGACTAAGGTAGCCCCTCAGGTTTATTAGAATAATTTTCAAGGTTTATTTTAAAAGAAAGGAGGCTATAGATAACAAATATAAAAAGTTTACCGCCGTCATCGTGCCTGGATTTATGAGTTTTCCTGTTTTAAAAGACATTGGCTCATGATATTTTACATTCCCCAGGAGATTGAACAGCTTAAGGCTCATTGTCATGTTTATAACCAGCTGTTTGCACAAGTGCTATTTGATTGGCGCCAATACGAATATATAATAATATAAAATTATAAAAATAATATTTGCTATTAAGATAAACTATATGTGTGCAATCCCGTGGCATAGGCAGACGGCGGACTGGCGACCGGTGGACGAAGAACCACGAGGAGCCTCGTCCCACAAAAGAGCCCTGGGAAATCACGTGACCATTCACGTGATTTCCCAGGGCTCTTTTGTGGGACGAGGCTCCTCGGGGTGCTTCCTCCACTGGGCGCCGGTCTGTCGTCTGCCTGTGCCACGGGATTGCGCACATTATCTCCCTCAACGAGGTGGTTCCCTGGGTCCATCTGACACGAGGTCACAGGCTGGATTGGCTGCCATCGCTACTGCATCTCAAGGTCCAAATCTCATCTGAGATCAGGTGAGAGTCGACACAGTTTTCTTTGCCTGTACTTCACCTTACCTTACGTTATCACACTAGGGTTGCGCGCTTCTCTTGTGCTTGTCCCCCGGTGACTAACACGCAAATCCCTGCGTGTAGCACCATCCTCCAGGTTATATTACTCTCAGGATAAACTATATAACTGTGACAAACTGGGAAAATACTTTTTTCCTTTTTGCTGCTCTCACCTGATTTCTATGCTCATATAATTAGAGCACAGAGTGAGAGACATGTGTGTTTCTGCAGTGTTGCCTCCTGCTATCTATCATCAGACAAACTTAATTGTTCCATTAGTTTATTTGCATTTCTCTACACTGTCTGTTTTCCCATAATGCCATAGAAAAGAATCGCTTGGGGAGCTAGAGACTTTACCATAAGGTGAATCGATTCTAACGTATCGGAATTCGTTCCGAATTTCTGGAAAACTTTGGTTCGACACAAATCCAAAGTTCACGGTGATTTGTGGAAACTGTTTTTCCTCCCCCTTTATTAGCAAAATGGGCTTTAACTCATTACATGGTGCAGAGAACTCTGGGAAGAAGAAAGGAACACCCTTGATCACATGTGCAGACATGAAAGCCAATCAGTGACCAGCAGTCTTATGTGATGTCACACAGCCCTATAAAAACAGACAGTCATTTGCAATCTCGTCATTTCACACGGCAGTCTGTAGCGTCAAGCTGCCTGTGCTTAGTAGCTGCTGAAGTGATTTGTTCTCAAAGCCCAGGGTCTCAGTTCTTGTGCTTCTGTATACCCCACATTCCAAGTGTTTTTTTTGTTGATAAAGTAGATATCAAGAAATCTGTGTCAAATCAACATAGTTAATTAACCAATATGTTGAACAGAGAGGTGGCAGGTAGAGCAGGCAGAGGTCGCAGCACAGTAAGGGTACACCGCAGCAGGAGTGACTCTGTGAGGCCAGAACTGCTGTTGTCATCTAGCGGCAGTGTGTTGATTAACAACCCAAAGGTTCTTGATTGGTTGACTAGGTCATGCACTTCCTCCCCAAATGACATCTGACAACCCCAGCCTAGAGTCCATGGGTTCATCAGAAAAAACCCTTAGTTGGCATGGCCAAGGAGCAGGTCAGCGGCTCTCACCTGTTCTCAACAAGCCTCTGTCCTGTTCATTTCCCCCAGCCAGAGATCTACTAGCAGGTCTGAGCTCACCGCCACTATTCAGCGTGGACAGCTGCTGCTTGACAATAAAGAGGTGGGGCAGACATCCGCTGCTTTGTGCAGTAGAAGGGAAAGTAGAGATGTGGAGAGTGGCACAGGAGGTTATGTTGCACTTGCAAGTAGTCAGGCTGTGCATACTGTGACCGTTGAGGAGAATAGCAGTAACAGCGAAACACAAATCTTTCAATTCCGTATTTGAATAACTGGATATGAACACCCATAGCACCTTTAGCTACAGTGAGAGGAAGGGTCTTGGTTTTCCCATAGTTTTTTTTATTCCTATGTTGAAATCAACATGATTAAATGATTAAATACCCCAAGTCTGGCGTCCTTAACCCCTAACCGACATGTGACGTAATACTATGTCACATGCCGGGTGCGGGTGCATGGAGAGGGCTCACAAGTTGAGCCCTCTCCATAGCCAGTAAGTCTTTGCTGCATATTGCAGCAAAGGCTTACAGGTAACACTCGCGATCAGTGCCAGCTTCGCCGGCGGCTTCCAAAAGATGGCGGCACATGGGCCATCTTGCCGAGGATCGCTGCTCCCTTTGACGTCATCGGGGAGTGGCAATCCATCACCATGACAGCCTCGGGTCTTTCGAAGACTCGAGGCTGCTTCGGGTTAACCTATTCATTACAATGTGCTATCAGCAAAAATTGAGTCGTTTTTTTCTTCCTTGTGCATCAGTATCAATAGCTGAGTTTTGTGCTTACTCCAGGGATGCCACAAGGAATTTCAGGGCCTCATACAGGTGGACACAGGAAGAAGTGACATGTAGTAACCAGTGGGGATCTGTTCTTTCATGTACAGAACTCTCTGGTGAGTTCCTTAAAGGGGTTATGCCACGAAACAATTGACTGCAAAAAGCTGTCAAAGAGGTTAAAATATTTCAAAAATCTCTTTGTAATGGTTAACTGGCATTAAAGATACCTTTCTATTCATTATTATGATGCTTGTTCAGCCTCTACTCTGCTCCACACAGAAGCAGATGTGGGAGGGGCCTAGCCAGGCACAGGCACAGCACTGACAGTGGCAGTTATTGCACAACTCGGTGCTACAGAGCGCTCAGCCTTCAGAGTCTCCTTCCACCTGCTGTGCTCAAATAGTCCCTGCATTTATTGATCCAATAGAAGTCCAATAGAAATGTGTCATACGCCCCATGTTAAAAGTGCACTAAAAAAAGTTGGTGCAGTCTGTCAAAGCAGTGCAGGGGGCACCAGATTCATGAAGAACGTGCGCCAGAAATCCTGAATATGGCGCCCCCTGCACATAGTACACATGTACTATGTATTCTCACAGCATCATGTTCGGTCAGGCTGACATGCATGGCGGAAGTCTAGGTGGGTGCAGGGGAGGCAAACCCCATGTGTATAGTCACTCCAAAGTGACACTTACCCCTGAGGAAGTCACTTCGAAGTGAGGATACGCATGGAATTTTCCGTCCCTCCATTTTTCTAGACCTCCAACATATTTACACTTTACTGTCCGCGTGACCTAACATGATACTGTGAGAATACATTGAATTGCAACTAAATCACTAGATAGATAGATATTTATGAGATAGATAGATAGATAGATAGATAGATAGATAGATATGAGATAGATAGATGACAGGTGATGGATAGATAGATGGCAGGTGATAGATAATAGGACTTGGATAGATAAATAGGTGAAGGCTTCTCACATGTTACTGATCTTAAGCTACTTCCCTGTTAGTCAGGGACAGGGGCCCCTTTGCAGAAGAGCAGTGTGGCATGGAGGGACAGTGAATGGTGGAGAGAACAGGAGGAGGACTGCAGGACAGCAGGGTAACATGGAGGGACAGTGAATGGTGGAGAGAACAGGAGGAGGACTGCAGGACAGCAGGGTAGCATGGAGGGACAGTGAATGGTGGAGAGAACAGGAGGAGGACTGCAGGACAGCAGGACAGCAGGGTAGCATGGAGGGACAGTGAATGGTGGAGAGTACAGGAGGAGGACTGCATCAGGAGAGGTCAGAGCTCAGCCTGTTACTTGTGTTATCTCTGCAGCCTCCTGTGTGACCTGACTAATGGTGGAGGGAGGAAAGGGCTGCTACATTGCTATGATCCATGATGTTAGGGGAGGACTCCTCTGAGCAGCAGATAGTCATGTCTGGCTGCAGTTACCTTGTATATGCTGCTGTAGGCTCCTGTGTGACCTGACTAATGGTGGAGGGAGGAGAGGGCTGCTATATTGCTATGATCTTTGTTAGGGGAGGACTCCTCTTGTATCTGCTGCTGTA